>NC_135213.1:38625519-38633019 GCF_052324685.1 Brachyhypopomus gauderio
GGCCCTGTGCTAGCGGACCGCCCCCTGCTGGGCAGTGCAACCCTGTCTGTGAAGCCGCATTAGCGTGTCTGCTGGTTGGGTTGCCGGGGTCCACCCAAGCTGTGACCTGCTGATCAGTTGTGGCAACATTATATTTTGATTAAAGTTTTGTGTTTCTCGTGTGGAGACGTGGTCAGCTGCAGTTTGACACAGTCGTGTGCGTAATGGCTTATGAAATGACTGTAGTGTTTGGGGTTTATTGGGTTAGTCACAGATGGGGGGGGGGTGCATCTCTGCTCAACTCAGTATGACACAACAGTTCCTGGACCAGTGGGCAGTGTGTGTGTGTGTGTGTGTGTGTGTGGCTGACAGACCCTCCACATCTCTCTCATTTTCAGTGTTGAAGAGAGCAAAGAAGAGCAAAAACGACCTCATCAGTGCGGAGGAGGGCGAGGACCACTTCACCGACATCTCCTCCGTCGGTAAGCAGCAAGCCCGCGGTTGTCAAGGCGTAGAGGCTCGAGGGCTCGTGACCAAGCGTGCCGGTGTCACGCCCTGTTCCGCCGTCCGAGAGCCCCGAGACGCCGAACCAATTTCCCCGGGATATTTTGCTCTGTGTGATGGAAGGTTGTCACGGTTCCGACGTTAGCAACATACGGGTGACAGATACTCAACATGGAGGCTCTCCGCTGTTAAAGTATTACAGGTTCAACGTGGAGGCTCTCAGACGGAGGGAGGTAGAGAGAGACAGAGGGAGGTAGAGAGAGACAGAGAGACAGAGGGAGGTAGAGAGAGACAGAGAGACAGAGGGAGGTAGAGGGAGGTAGAGGGAGGTAGAGAGAGACAGAGAGACAGAGGGAGGTAGAAGGAGACAGAGGGAGGTAGAGAGAGACAAAGAAAGACAGAGGGATGTAGAGAGAGACAAAGAAAGACAGAGGGAGGTAGAGAGAGACAAAGAGACAGAGGGAGGTAGAGGGAGACAGAGGGAGGTAGAGAGAGACAGAGAGACAGAGGGAGGTAGAGAGAGACAGAGAGACAGGGAGGTAGAGGGAGACAGGGAGGTAGAGGGAGACAGAGGGAGGTAGAGAGAGATAGAGGGAGGTAGAGAGAGACAGAAAGACAGAGGGAGGTAGAGGGAGACAGGGAGGTAGAGGGAGACAGGGAGGTCGATGGAGACAGGGAGGTAGAGGGAGACAGAGGGAGGTAGAGAGAGACAGAGAGACAGGGAGGTAGAGGGGGACAGAGGGAGGTAGAGAGAGACAGAAAGACAGAGGGAGGTAGAGGGGGACAGAGGGAGTTAGAGAGAGACAGAAAGACAGAGGGAGGTAGAGAGAGACAGAGGGAGGTAGAGAGAGACAGAAAGACAGAGGGAGGTAGAGGGAGACAGGGAGGCAGAGGGAGGTAGAGAGAGGTAGAGGGAGACAGAGGGAGGTAGAGGGAGACAGAGGGAGGTAGAGGGAGACGGAGGGAGGTAGAGAGAGACAGAGGGAGGTAGAGGGAGATGGAGGGAGGTAGAGAGAGACAGAGGGAGGTAGAGAGAGACAAAGAGACAGAGGGAGGTAGAGAGAGACAGAGAGGCAGAGGGAGGTAGAGAGAGGTAGAGGGAGACAGAGGGAGGTAGAGAGAGACGGAGGGAGGTAGAGAGAGACAGAGGGAGGTAGAGAGAGGGGGCGGTGGAACAGATGAGGGTCTGGCCACTTTATGAGGCTTCACTGGTGTCAGATTTCCAGATTAAAATAGCCCATGGTGCGATTATTGCTCGTTACAACATGCTAATGGGTCGATTTTTCACCCCTGCCTCTTTCTCACACACTGTCTTGACATTTGAGTTTGATTTGAGTTACGGGGGGTTTAATATAGCGCGGGGCAGGGAGACCACAGCCACACAGACACAGCTTCAACTGTGCTGCTCTGTCCACTAACACATGGGCCATCAATTTGGAAATGTGTCCTAGATAAATGAGCTATCTTCAAATTCTCTGTGCATTTTGTGTATGTGGTGGAACTGCTGTAATGTTCAGGCGAGTGTTACATTTCAGCTGATGTAAAAAAAAATTATTTATGGTGTTTAAGCGTTGTTACAGCTACTGTTATAACTGCTATAACTCCTTTATGAAGCTCTAACAATCATTCAGGCTCATTGCATTAGGCCCTGTAGGTGATGTATGGTTGCAGGGGTCTTTACTCACTGTGTGGTGTGCGGCTGTTTCCTCCGGTACCCAGCACCGCAGGGATCGCCGTTCACCCGGGCCAGCGTGAAGAGCGTGAAGAACGAGAACTCCTCGTACCTGCGGCGGAAGGAGAAACACGTGCGTTTCTCCATCCGCCGGATGGTGAAGTCTCAGACCTTCTACTGGACCGTCCTGTGTCTGGTGGGCCTCAACACGCTCTGCGTGGCCATCGTGCACTACGACCAGCCCGACGGGCTCACCTACGCCCTCTGTGAGTACGCCACCACCCTTGGCTCCTCCCACCTGTCAACCTGCTTGGCTCCTCCCACCTATCAATCCCCTTGGCTCCTCCCACCTACCCATTCTGCACTCTGTGTTCCAAGGTTCCACCTTATCGCCATCACCGTCTTCTCAGATATCTGTGCATTGTCATTTTCAAGCATTGAACAGTCGTTTGTCAAGCGTTTGTTGATTCAAAATGGAGAAGCGGAGGAGTCCTAGCAAATCAGTCGTGTGCACCAGATGAGAGGCGGACAACACCAGACTGTTGTAATACATTTTAATTGTGAATCCTGCTCTAATGTAAATAAACATTTTCTGCACGTATTGCAAGCTCGTGTTGTAGAGCAGTAGTGGTAAGAAGAAAAAGGTTTCATACGGTGTAGCGGTCAAGTGCTAAAATGTGAAAAAATGGAATGTCTTGCTAAAACAGTGTGTTTAACAACATGATGAATGCACTAAAAGCACTTTGAGCTGTACCTCAAACATGAAAAGTGAGAACACAGCTAAGACAGTGTAAGTGACTGTAGTTATTCCACACGAATGCTGTGTGTGAGCAGATCTAGCAGAGTTTGTGTTCCTGGGGCTGTTCCTGACCGAGATGAGCTTGAAGATCTATGGTCTTGGACCCAGGAGTTACTTCCACTCCTCCTTCAACTGTTTCGACTTTGGGGTAAGTGACGTGTGGTCCCGCGTGGTCCTGTCGTCCTGTCGCATAGTCCCGCGTGGTCCCGTCCTGCAAAGACGCAGCGAAAAACTGCCTTCAGCAGCCGGCATGTAACACGCAATGTTTCTTGCAGGATATTTATTATCAGAACGCTTACCCCCAGGTCCTGAGGGTATCAGTTCTTGGTGGCATCAGGGTGAAATCTGCGCGTGGCGTCCCTCTGTTGTGTGCAGGTGATTGTGGGTAGCATCTTCGAGGTGTTATGGGCAGTGGTGAAACCGGGCGCCTCTTTTGGCATCAGCGTCTTGCGAGCTCTGAGACTGTTGAGAATCTTTAAGGTCACGAAGTAAGTGCAGTGAACTCTTCCTTCGATTTCACGAGGGCCAGCGCCTCTGGCTTCAGCATCTCCCGCGTCTACCGTCTGTATTGTGTTTCGTAATGGCCACACATTTCCACGGGGGCCCTATTAATGTGTGGCGGTCGAGAAACACAATACAAACTGAGTCATGAAACACGATTCTTCCTTCAAATTACAGTCTATGGATGATTTATTGTGTATTCTGAGACTTCTATCCAGACACATTCTCTTTCCTAAACCAAGTTATTCGGAATGCTGTATTGATTGGCTGAAAGCATTTTGGGTGAGTTATTTGTGTGTATGTGTGTGTGTGTGTTTGTGTGTGTGGGTTTTTGCAGGTATTGGAACTCTTTGCGGAACCTGGTCGTGTCTCTGCTGAACTCCATGAAGTCCATCATCAGCCTGCTCTTCCTCCTCTTCCTCTTCATCGTAGTCTTCGCTCTGTTGGGGATGCAGCTCTTCGGGGGCCAGTGAGTGTTTGGGCCTCCTGCCCAGTCCACTTCCACGTTCCTGTGTCTTCGTCACCTACACAGCTCCTACGGATGGTGTAGTGTGTGCACATACTGTTGGGAACCTGTCTCCAGGGAGGAGTGTGTGTGTGTGGGGGGGCTTGTCTGCATGTCTGTGCCTCTGCGTGTCTGTGTGTCTGTGCATCTGCGTGTCTGTGTGTTTGTGCGTCTGTGTGTCTGTGCGTCTGTGCGTCTGTGCGTCTGTGTGTCTGTGTGTCTGTGCATCTGTGTGTCTGTGTGTTTGTGCGTCTGTGCGTCTGCCTGTCTGTGTGTCCAGAGGACCCGCCATCTCCTTCGGCTGTGCCGTGAATTATTGATACGGCCATGCAGCCAAGGAATTGCCTCTTGCCACAAGGCAAATATTAGTGTAAACGCGTAAACACACAGTCATGCAATCCGCAGTAACGATCAGCGAGTTGGCTAAACAAACAGTGTGTACAAATGTTATTGAACCGAGGTGCAAAAGAAAGCCTAGGGGGCGCTGACGGGCTCCCCCATAATACACGCCCCCCCATGATACACGCCCCTCCATGATACACGCCCCTCCATGATACACGCCCCCCATGATACACGACCCCCATGATACACGCCCCTCTATGATACACGCCCCCCATGATACTCGCCCCCCCATGATACACGCCCCCCATGATACACGCCCCTCCATGATACACGCCCCCCTATGATACACGCCCCCCCATGATACTCACCCCCCCATGATACACGCCCCTCCATGATACACGCCCCCCCCATGATACATGCCCCCCCATGATACACGCCCCCTCCATGATACACGCCCCCCATGATACACGCCCCCCCCATGATACACGCCCCTCCATGATACACGCCCCTCCATGATACACGCCCCCCATGATACACGCCCCCCCATGATACACGCCCCCCCATGATACACGCCCCCCCATGATACACGCCCCTCCATGATACACGCCCCCCCATGATACACGCCCCCTCCATGATACACGCCCCCCCCCCATGATACACGCCCTCCATGATACATGCCCCTCTGATACACGCCCCTCTATGATACACGTCCCTCTATGATACACGCCCCTCTATGATTCACGCCCCCCCATGATACACGCCCCCCATGATACACGCCCCTCCATGATACACGCTCCCCATGATACACGCCCCCCCCATGATACACGCCCCTCCATGATACACGCCCCTCTATGATACACGCCACTCTATGATTCACGCCCCCCCCATGATACACGCCCCCCCATGATACACGCCCCCCCCCCCCATGATACACGCCCCCCCATGATACACGCCCCCCCATGATACACCTTCTACATCTTCCTGTGCACCTTTATGTTATGAATAACATGATCAACGACCAGGCCGAGCCAGTTCTGTGGCGTCATTTCCAGCTTTGTGTGAGTGAGGGGTGATAGGTGAAGGGTAAGAGGTCAGAGGTGAGAGGTGAGGTGGCACCTGTCCACTGAAGAGTGAGGTTGTGGTTGAGGTTTATCAGACTGAAATACTCCTGTGGGCCTCTGGTTGGATTTCTTAATCACATAATCACAGTTTTAACTCCTTACCTGTTGTCACCGTATATATCACATTCACTACATACTGCTGATAACTGTGAAAGTGTGGAACACTAAACACCAGATCAGCTCAGTTAACGGGTCGCGTGATCCTTATCGTGTTTGACGAAGACTTCAGAAAATGTCTTATTAAAATAATGTGAGATGGAGCATTTTGCTGGGTCTTTTATTCATACACACACATGCACAGACGCGCGCGCGCACACACACACACACACATACACACACACACACATACACAACACACACACATACAGAGAGAAAGGAGAGAAGACCTCAGATAAGAAGGATGTCCTTTTCCAAAAAGAAAAGCTTTTCTTTGCATCCCCCTGTTCTCTCCTTAGTCCTGTAATGAGGTCCCCACAGCGAGCTGGAGAATGTAGCAGGATGGGACAGTGGGAATAAATGAGCTGCTGGGATTGGAATTGGATTCCAGTTGGAGAACTCGTGCATGTTTGTTCCAGATTAATTGCAGGCTTAATCTGTGCTTTACATGCATAAATCAAAAATGTCAAAATAAAAATTTCCTCATGAAATTTGAATGGATGTCTTTGCTTTACAAGTTGCAGTTTATGGCCAGATTTATGCATTTAAGTTTTACCTGAGCTTGTTATATTTTAGTCTATGTTTCTTTTTTATCTCTACAGTACTATTCTGTAAAATATATGCTTCTCTCTTTAGAGATACAGTAACTGCATTTGCATGGTGCCATTTTATGGTTTCAACTGGCATATCGGTGCATCTTTAACTAGTTGGACACAAGAGTCATTTATTTCCAAGGGTGTTGGGGTAAAATTGCCACTTAGTCTAAAGCCATAAAGGCTGTTCAAAGCATTGCCATCCTGAAGGAAAATGCCACCAAGGATGAATCTAGATGCTCCCTACATGTTCACTAAAGCATTTCTTCGGTCTTCTAGGTTCAATTTTGAGGACGAGACCCCGACAACAAACTTTGATACCTTCCCAGCAGCCATTCTGACGGTGTTCCAGGTAAAGTGGGTCGTACAACGTTGTTTCTGTTGGTACTTGTGCCTGTTGACCCACGTCTACCGTCACTGCCGCTGTAGGTTCTGACGGGAGAAGACTGGAACGCCGTGATGTACCACGGGATCGAGTCTCAGGGTGGCGTGAAACGCGGGATGTTCTCCTCTGTGTACTTCATCGTCCTGACGTTGTTTGGAAACTGTATCCTGCTGGTCAACAACTCACGACACCACTGTGTTGTGAAAAGGCAAAGGGGAGATGTGCATGCACACGCATAAACACACACCTCTACATTACCTTAACACACACCTCTGAATTACCTTAACACACACCTCTACATTACCTTAACACACACCTCTACATTACCTTAACACACACCTCTACATTACCTTAACACACACCTCTGAATTACCTTAACACACACCTCTACATTACCTTAACACACACCTCTGAATTACCTTAACACACACCTCTGAATTACCTTAACACACACCTCTACATTACCTTAACACACAGCTCTGAATTACCTTAACACACACCTCTACATTACCTTAACACACACCTCTACATTACGTTAACACACACCTCTACATTACCTTAACACACACTTCTGAATTACCTTAACACACACCTCTACATTACCTTAACACACACCTCTGAATTACCTTAACACACACCTCTACATTACCTTAACACACACCTCTGAATTACCTTAACACACACCTCTACATTACCTTAACACACACCTATACATTACCTTAACACACACCTCTACATTACGTTAACACACACCTCTACATTACCTTAACACACACTTCTGAATTACCTTAACACACACCTCTACATTACCTTAACACACACTTCTGAATTACCTTAACACACACCTCTACATTACCTTAACACACACCTCTACATTACCTTAACACACACCTCTGAATTACCTTAACACACACCTCTGAATTACCTTAACACACACCTCTAC
>NC_135213.1:38638019-38648019 GCF_052324685.1 Brachyhypopomus gauderio
AGAATTTGCTGTTTTTAGGAATCTTCCTAATACCGAACATTCGAACTGCACCACTTGCAAGAACACATGGTGTTAGAAAAATAAACACTGAGGCTTAAAATCATTGAACAAATGATATAAATATTAATATTCTTTATGCAGATGGAGTTTGCTAGGTTACTGGTCTGAACAGCATGAGCAGAGACCTGTAATGGGACAGTAACGAACACACGCTCATTGATAAAACGCAGGCGATAACGATATTGGCTTTTAGGGCAATCCAGAACAAAGAAACACGTAAAGGTCAAAGACGTAACCAAGAGCAGAGAGTGGGAAAAATATAGAGGCATAAATCTTGAAACACAAACAGGGTGAAAGTTCAATAAACAGGAACAATGTGGAGCTGGTACACAAATCCGCCATTGTTATTTCTTGGAGGATTCTGGGAAGTGGAGTTTGCAATATTTTGGTCGGTGGGCAGGCTACATGAACACTGGGTTGCCAACTTTTGAAGATGGCTTGGAGTGAGATTTGAACCTGGAGGAGATGGCGAGTATAAATTGTTGACGGTCGGCGCCAGAGCGAACTAGTAACTCATTGAATCATAGATGTGGATCAGAGGTAAATAAACTAGATTTATTTTTTTTCCGCGTGAGAAATCGCTAGCATGGCGTGTGAGCGTGTGAAGATGGTCAATGCGTGAGAGTTGGCAACCCTGTGAAAACTGGGTCAGTTTCATTTGCTGAACGCTGGCTATGGTCTTCACACTCACTGCTCTGGGTTAGCAGGGAGTGCTGGGGGCCACTGGGGCCACTGTTGTGGGTTAACAGGCACATTCAGTTGTGTCTATTCTGCTGCTCTATGTGAGCTGTAGTGTGTTAGCTGTGGCTACTCTGCTGCTCTAGGTGAGCTGTAGTGTGTTAGCTGTGGCTACTCTGCTGCTCTAGGTGAGCAGTAGTGTGTTCGCTGTGTCTACTCTGCTGCTCTAGGTGAGCTGTGGTGTGTTAGCTGTGTCTACTCTGCTGCTCTAGGTGAGCTGTAGTGTGTTAGCTGTGGCTACTCTGCTGCTCTAGGTGAGCAGTAGTGTGTTCGCTGTGTCTACTCTGCTGCTCTAGGTGAGCTGTGGTGTGTTAGCTGTGTCTGCTCTGCTGCTCTAGGTGAGCTGTAGTGTGATAGCTGTGGCTACTCTGCTGCTCTATGTGAGCTATAGTGTGTTAGCTGTGGCTACTTTGCTGCTCTAGGTGAGCTGTAGTGTGTTAGCTGTGGTTACTCTGCTGCTCTATATGAGCTGTAGTGTGTTATCTGTAGCTGCTGTGCTGCTCTAGGTGAGCTGTAGTGTGTTCGCTGTGGCTACATTGCTGCTCTATGTGAGTTGTAATGTGTTAGCTGTGGCTACTCTGCTGCTCTAGGTGAGCTGTAGTGTGTTAGCTGTGTCTACTCTGCTGCTCTAGGTGAGCTGTAGTGTGATAGCCGTGGCTACTCTGCTGCTCTAGGTGAGCTGTAGTGTGTTAGCTGTGGCTACTCTACTGCTCTATGTGAGCTGTAGTGTGTTATCTGTAGCTGCTGTGCTGCTCTAGGTGAGCTGTAGTGTGTTCGCTGTGGCTACATTGCTGCTCTATGTGAGTTGTAATGTGTTAGCTGTGGCTACTCTGCTGCTCTAGGTGAGCTGTAGTGTGTTAGCTGTGTCTACTCTGCTGCTCTAGGTGAGCTGTAGTGTGATAGCCGTGGCTACTCTGCTGCTCTAGGTGAGCTGTAGTGTGTTAGCTGTTGCTACTCTACTGCTCTATGTGAGCTGTAGTGTGTTATCTGTAGCTGCTGTGCTGCTCTAGGTGAGCTGTAGTGTGTTAGCTGTGGCTACATTGCTGCTCTATGTGAGTTGTAATGTGTTAGCTGTGGCTACTCTGCTGCTCTAGGTGAGCTGTAGTGTGTTAGCTGTGTCTACTCTGCTGCTCTAGGTGAGCTGTAGTGTGATAGCCGTGGCTACTCTGCTGCTCTATGTGAGCTGTAGTGTGTTAGCTGTGGCTACTCTACTGCTCTATGTGAGCTGTAGTGTGTTATCTGTAGCTGCTGTGCTGCTCTAGGTGAGCTGTAGTGTGTTAGCTGTGTCTACTCTGCTGCTCTAGGTGAGCTGTAGTGTGATAGCCGTGGCTACTCTGCTGCTCTATGTGAGCTGTAGTGTGTTAGCTGTGGTTACTCTGCTGCTCTATATGAGCTGTAGTGTGTTATCTGTAGCTGCTGTGCTGCTCTAGGTGAGCTGTAGTGTGTTCGCTGTGGCTACATTGCTGCTCTATGTGAGTTGTAATGTGTTAGCTGTGGCTACTCTGCTGCTCTAGGTGAGCTGTAGTGTGTTAGCTGTGTCTACTCTGCTGCTCTAGGTGAGCTGTAGTGTGATAGCCGTGGCTACTCTGCTGCTCTAGGTGAGCTGTAGTGTGTTAGCTGTGGCTACTCTACTGCTCTATGTGAGCTGTAGTGTGTTATCTGTAGCTGCTGTGCTGCTCTAGGTGAGCTGTAGTGTGTTAGCTGTGGCTACATTGCTGCTCTATGTGAGTTGTAATGTGTTAGCTGTGGCTACTCTGCTGCTCTAGGTGAGCTGTAGTGTGTTAGCTGTGTCTACTCTGCTGCTCTAGGTGAGCTGTAGTGTGATAGCCGTGGCTACTCTGCTGCTCTATGTGAGCTGTAGTGTGTTAGCTGTGGCTACTCTACTGCTCTATGTGAGCTGTAGTGTGTTATCTGTAGCTGCTGTGCTGCTCTAGGTGAGCTGTAGTGTGTTAGCTGTGTCTACTCTGCTGCTCTAGGTGAGCTGTAGTGTGATAGCCGTGGCTACTCTGCTGCTCTATGTGAGCTGTAGTGTGTTAGCTGTGGCTACTCTACTGCTCTATGTGAGCTGTAGTGTGTTATCTGTAGCTGCTGTGCTGCTCTAGGTGAGCTGTAGTGTGTTAGCTGTGGCTACATTGCTGCTCTATGTGAGTTGTAATGTGTTAGCTGTGGCTACTCTGCTGCTCTAGATGAGCTGTAGTGTGTTAGCTGTGTCTACTCTGCTGCTCTAGGTGAGCTGTAGTGTGATAGCCGTGGCTACTCTGCTGCTCTATGTGAGCTGTAGTGTGTTAGCTGTGGCTACTCTACTGCTCTATGTGAGCTGTAGTGTGTTATCTGTAGCTGCTGTGCTGCTCTAGGTGAGCTGTAGTGTGTTAGCTGTGGCTACATTGCTGCTCTATGTGAGTTGTAATGTGTTAGCTGTGGCTACTCTGCTGCTCTAGGTGAGCTGTAGTGTGTTAGCTGTGTCTACTCTGCTGCACTAGGTGAGCTGTAGTGTGATAGCTGTGTCTACTCTGCTGCTCTATGTGAGCTGTAGTGTGTTATCTGTGGCTGCTGTGCAGCTCTAGGTGAGCTGTAGTGTGTTAGCTGTGGCTACATTGCTGCTCTATGTGAGTTGTAATGTGTTAGCTGTGGCTACCCTGCTGCTCTAGGTGAGCTGTAGTGTGATAGCTGTGGCTACTCTGCTGCTCTATGTGAGCTGTAGTGTGTTAGCTGTGGCTACTCTGCTGCTCTATGTGAGCTGTAGTGTGTTAGCTGTGGCTACTCTGTGAGCTGTAGTGTGTTAACTGTGGCTACTCTGCTGCTCTATGTGAGCTGTAGTGTGTTATCTGTGGCTGCTGTGCTGCTCTAGGTGAGCTGTAGTGTGTTAGCTGTGGCTACTCTAGGTGAGCTGTAGTGTGTTAGCTGTGGCTGCTGTGCTGCTCTAGGTGAGCTGTAGTGTGTTAGCTGTGGCTGCTCTAGGTGAGCTGTAGTGTGTTAGCTGTGGCTACTCTGCTGCTCTATGTGAGCTGTAGTGTGTTAGCTGTGGCTACTCTAGGTGAGCTGTAGTGTGTTAGCTGTGTCTACTCTGCTGCTCTATGTGAAGTCATGGCCTGGTGGTTAGGGAACTGGTCTTGTGACTGGAGGGTCGTGGGTTCGATTCCCAGACCTGAGGCCATGACTGAGGTGCCCCTGAACAAGGCCCTTAACCCTCAATTGCTCACATGTATAAAAATGTAAGTCGCTCTGGATAAGGGCGTCTGCCAATTGCCATAAATGTAAATGTAAATGTGAGCTGTAGTGTGTTAGCTGTGGCTACTCTAGGTGAGCTGTAGTGTGTTAGCTGTGTCTACTCTGCTGCTCTAGGTGAGCTGTGGTGTGTTAGCTGTGAGCTCTGGGGGTTGGCCGGGCTGTCAGAAGCAGCTTTCTGGACAGGAGTGAGTGGCACTACTAGTGTCTGCTCGTACCCAGTGAATCAGCACTTTTACCAGCCAAGGCCTGGAGTGCCCACAACTGTGAACATCACACACACACACACACACACACACACACACACACACACACACACACACACACACACACACACACTCACACACGTACACGTACACAAATGCTTGCACATACACAAACATGACAACACACATAACACATGCACACACACAAACAGACACACACACACACACACACACACACACATACACACACACTGAATGTCATACTTGGCTTTTGGCTATACAAGCTCAAAGAGTAAGGTGGATATACATACCAGAACAACTGTGTTTGCTTGTGTAGGAGTTTTATCTAAATATTTCACAAAAATCTGACTTCATTTAGAACTAAATCCACCAATCAGCTCAAAATATAATCCTCATATCCATGTCCTTTTATTTTAGATGACATAACAGCAGGAAATATAGACTCTTTCACCATCAGCTGGATTTCTCTGCTTTCTTTGGTTTTCTTTCTCCTGTTTTGTTGTATTGTAACTTTGAATTTGATTCACGTGTCCTGTCTGTCTTGTATCTGCGTACTGTCATGTAATTTCCCTGTTGAGTGTCTCTGCTGTATTCTAACCTTTTGCTGTGTGACAGTGTAGAGTGAGTGAGTGAGTGAGTGTGGGAGGGAGGGAGTGCTAGCTGTGTGTGTGTGTGTGTGTGTGTGTGTGTGTGGTGTGTGTGTGTGTGTGTGTGTGTGTGTGTGTGTGTGTGTGTGTGTGTATTTGACTGTCTGCTCCTGTATGTCTTTTAGGAGTTATGTCTGCACTCCTGCCCATCACTACTTGAGGTAATGGGACCATTTAGGACCTTGTGTTACACCTTCTTCCATTACTAAACCTGCACAATCTGTCTATACATCATTATAGTCCTCATTGTGTTTGGTGTATTGGTGTATACTGGATGCATGAGAGATTTTTTACCCATCCTCCATTTCCGGCATCTGAAGTATTGTGAGGCTGAGTTAGGAAAGCACCAATCTGAGTTATGAAAACACCAGTCTGAGTTATGAAAGCACCAGTCTGAGTTATGAAAGCACCAATATGAGTTATGAAAGCACCAGTCTGAGTTATGAAAGCACCAATCTGAGTTATGAAAGCACCAGTCTGAGTTATGAAAGCACCAGTCTGAGTTATGAAAGCACCAACCTGAGTTAGGACAGCACCAATGACACCCCCCACCCCCCAACCCTCCCCAGAGAAAGACTTCAAAGCTGCTTCCTCCTAAGCTGCACTCTTGCCTCTGCGGGGGGCTTCCCGGGGCAGGAGCTCCACCAGGCTGGGTCACTCCAGGTCAGTGCTGGAGTGGTGGACCAGGCTTCCCCGTTAGGCCCGTGATCTGTCCCCTGCACTACTGTCCACCGCACGCTCCCTTCCCTAGCCTACAAGCCACGTATGCCGTCTGGAAAACGGCCAGGACACTGATGGAGCCCAGGGAGGGGACTCGTGACCGGAGGAGAGGGGTTCAGTCACGCCTCTCTCTTTCTCTACCTCTCTCTCACTCTCTCTCTCCATCACTCACTCTCTCTCTCCCTATCACTCTGTCTCTCTCCATCTCCCTCCCTCCCTCTCTCAGTCCCTCTCCTTCTCTTTCTCTCTCCCCTTTTCTTCTTGTCTGTCTCTCTTTCTCTCTCCCTCTATCTCCCTCCCTCTCTCTCTCATCAGCAGGAGAGTTCTATGTGACTAGGGGTTTTTTCCTAATGATTTGTAAATTATGCTGTATTGAGTCTCACTATATGCTGTATTGAGTCTAAATTAAAGTATTTTAGGACTGTACAATTACAAATTGGTGTTACTAAGAACAGTTATATATATATATATATATATATATATATATATATATATATATATATATATATATATATATATATATATACAGTGGGGAAAATAAGTATTTAGTCAGTCACCAATTGTGCAAGTTCTCCCACTTAAAAAGATGAGAGAGGCCGGTAATTGACATCATAGGTAGACCTCAACTATGAGAGACAAAATGTGAAAAAAAAATTGAGAAAATCATTTTGTCTGACTTTTAAAGAATTTATTTGCAAATAATGGTGGAAAATAAGTATTTGGTCACCTACAAACAAGCAAGATTTCTGGCTGTCACAGACCTGTAACTTTCCCCCACTCATTACCTGTATTAATGGCACCTATTTGAAGTCGTTAACAGTATAACAGTATCTCATCTTTTTAAGTGGGAGAACTTGCACAATTGGTGACTGACTAAATACTTATTTTCCCCGCTGTGTATATATATAAACATTATTCTATATTATAAACATTGGGCAGTTTTATTCATTTACACAACAGTAAATGTGCTGTAGTATTTCAGAGCTTCAGCTTCACTGATTGCCAGCACACGTTATATTAGTTATAATAGTCCCGCCCCTAAAAGCCTGTGACAGCACCAGAGGGGGGGGCTAGTGTGTGGAGACCCCCTGCCGATCCTGCCAAACCCGTGTGACGTCCTCTTGGAGTTCTGCCATACACGGCAGTGACAGGGGAATCCCCAGAAGGAAGCCGTACAAGGACAGAAGTTTCAGCTTCCACTGCAGAGTTCTGTGTTCACCACCCAAACATCACGATCCATCTAATACTGTGTTTGGGATGCATGGTCAAAATGTGCCTGTAACCCACAGGCATTAGCTGTTAGGATACAGCTCCTCAAGTCATAGATGACTGAGTTATGTAATATGACATCCATAAAGACCCTCTTTTCTCTCCCACTCTTTCTGTCTATCACACACACACACACACACACACACACACCAACCCAAATTGTAATGTTTTGAACATATGGCTCTGTGTAATTCTAATAACTAAGTGTACCTCAATGGATTGATGAAACTATTCCAAATAAGCAATAACGCAGTGTTCTTCATAAAAAAGTTCTTATTGCATCTTCACTGGCGTTAAAAGGTGGTCTTGACATGGATGGAAAAAAAACTCATGAAGCATTTCTTCCTCCAGACTGTGTGATGAAGGAACATGCGTGTAACATGCGTGTTCTAATCCTAAGCGCGTTGCTCTTCTCGATTCCTCCCATGTTCAGTCAAGAGCAGCGTCGCTCGTTGAAGATGATGTCCGTGTGGGAGCAGCGAACCTCTCAGATCCGTAAGCACATGCAGGCCAGCAGCGACACGCTGTACCCCGAGGAGCGCGACCCCCACCTGGGCTCCAGCCAACACCTGCGGCCGGACGCCACCACGCACCTGGACCGGCCGCTGGTGGTGGAGCCGCGATGTGACGGGCCTCCGGGCCCCCGCGGTGCCTGGGACAAGCCCGGGGAGGTGCGTGGTGAGGCGGGGACGCCCGAGGACCTCACCGGCCCGGCCGAGTCTCTGCGGCCGCCACGCAAGCACCACCGGCCCCGTGAGCGGCCGCAGGGCGAGATGGGCGAGGCGGGCGAGTTGCCCCGCGAGGGCCGACGTCATGTTCACCACAGCCGCGGCAGGGAGCCCGACGGCCCCCGCTGCAAAGAGAGGGGGGCGGAGCGTAGCCACAGCCGGGACGGCGCCCGACGGCACAGGCACCAGGGCGAGGGGCGCGGGGCGGGCGAGAGAGAGCACCGGCACCACCACTCGCACCGGGCCGCCCGAGAGGGCAACGGCGTGGTGGGCGGGACCTGCCGGGCCGACAGGTGCTCCCACCACAAAGAGGGCTCACGCTCGGCGCAGAGGGACGAAGACCGGTGCTCACACGGCGAGGACACGGCCAACGGAGGCAGGAGGAGACACCGGCCGCGGGCGAGCAAGACCCAGGCCACGCCCGAGGGAGAGAGGGAGGACGCCAGGTCCCCAGGACAGAGGTAACACGCTGCACGGAGATCCTGGAGCTCTCAACATGGCTTGAACAGTTCTGATCACATTATTCACTAAATCCCGCATAATCACCTCACATTTGACTCAGGTGTAACTTTAAGAATTCAAGGCATCTAGAACTATAACCTCCATATGGTGTCCTGCACCAGGCACGTTGAGGTGGGCGGAGACTTGCTGACAGACACGCCCCAGCAGCCAATGGTGGGGAGCAGGTGGGGAACCGAGAAGCCAGAGGACTCGGACAACCAGCAGAACATCAGCCGCACTGGTGGCCGGGGTGTGACCATCACCTCCCCCCCGGGCGGGACCACGCTCACACCCAGTACGTACCACTCACACCCAGTACGTACCACTCACACCCAGTACGTACCACTCACACCCAGTACGTACCACTCACACCCAGTACGCACCACTCACACCCAGTACGTACCACTCACACCCAGTACGCACCACTCATACCCAGTACGTACCACTCACACCCAGTACGTACCACTCACACCCAGTACGTACCACTCACACCCAGTACGCACCACTCATACCCAGTACGTACCACTCACACCCAGTACGTACCACTCACACCCAGTACGCACCACTCACACCCAGTACGTACCACTCACACCCAGTACGCACCACTCATACCCAGTACGTACCACTCACACCCAGTACGTACCACTCACACCCAGTACGCACCACTCACACCCAGTACGTACCACTCACACCCAGTACGCACCACTCATACCCAGTACGTACCACTCACACCCAGTACGTACCACTCACACCCAGTACGCACCACTCACACCCAGTACGTACCACTCACACCCAGTACGTACCACTCACACCCAGTACGCACCACTCACACCCAGTACGTACCACTCACACCCAGTACGTACCACTCACACCCAGTACGTACCACTCACACCCAGTACGTACCACTCACACCCAGTACGCACCACTCACACCCAGTACGTACCACTCACACCCAGTACGTACCACTCACACCCAGTACGTACCACTCACACCCAGTACGCACCACTCACACTCAGTACGTACCACTCACACCCAGTACGCACCACTCACACCCAGTACGTACCACTCACACCCAGTACGCACCACTCACACCCAGTACGCACCACTCACACCCAGTACGTACCACTCACACCCAGTACGCACCACTCACACCCAGTACGTACCACTCACACCCAGTACGTACCACTCACACCCAGTACGTACCACTCACACCCAGTACGTACCACTCACACCCAGTACGCACCACTCACACCCAGTACGCACCACTCACACCCAGTACGTACCACTCACACCCAGTACGCACCACTCACACCCTGTACGCACCACTCACACCCAGTACGCACCACTCACACCCAGTACGCACCACTCACACCCAGTACGCACCACTCACACCCAGTACGTACCACTCACACCCAGTACGTACCACTCACACCCAGTACGTACCACTCACACCCAGTACGTACCACTCACACCCAGTACGCACCACTCACACCCAGTACGTACCACTCACACCCAGTACGTACCACTCACACCCAGTACGTACCGCTCACACCCAGTACGCACCGCTCACACCCAGTACGTACCGCTCACACCCAGTACGTACCACTCACACCCAGTACGCACCACTCACACCCAGTACGCACCACTCACACCCAGTACGTACCACTCACACCCAGTACGTACCACTCACACCCAGTACGTACCACTCACACCCAGTACGTACCACTCACACCCAGTACGTACCACTCACACCCAGTACGTACCACTCACACCCAGTACGTACCACTCACACCCAGTACGTACCACTCACACCCAGTACGTACCGCTCACACCCAGTACGTACCGCTCACACCCAGTACGTACCGCTCACACCCAGTACGCACCA
>NC_135213.1:38653019-38673019 GCF_052324685.1 Brachyhypopomus gauderio
TCCCCCACACACCCTCACATCCCCCACACACTCTCACCTCCCCCACACACTCTCACCTCCCCCACACACCCTCACATCCCAAACACACCCTCACCTCCCCCCACACACCCTCACATCCCAAACACACCCTCACATCCCCCACACACCCTCACATCCCAAACACACCCTCACATCCCCCACACACCCTCACATCCCAAACACACCCTCACATCCCCCACACACCCTCACATCCCAAACACACCCTCACATCCCCCACACACCCTCACCTCCATCCACACACCCTCACCTCCCCCCACACACCCTCACATCCCCCCACACACCCTCACATCCCCCACACATCAATCCCCAGGCATTAATTTGACCTTGATTTTTGTTCTAAAGGTACTGAAGTATTTGGACTATGTCTTCACTGGTGTGTTCACGTTTGAGATGGTGATAAAGGTGAGTTTCTACATTACCAATTACTACTGTAGACGCTGTTGGTTGGCAGGGTTTTAATATTTTTTTAAGTCTCTTTCTGTAGATGTTTCATTTTTAATATGCTGTTATTAATGTGAGTTATATTTATTTGACACTAATATGACTGTGTGATGTCACCTCCCCCACATCAAGTGTGTTTTTTTAGGTTGACATGTTTTTCTTCACACAGTTCCATGAATTAATTACAGGTTAAAGCCCACAGCACAACATTCATATTTCAAACAGGCGTAGAGTGAGAATGTCCGTGTGTATGTGTGCTACAGATTCAGCACTGTGACCTCTAACCAGCTTCTTTCCTCCCTCCCAAGATGGTGGACCTGGGGTTACTGTTGCATCCTGGATCCTACTTCCGAGACCTGTGGAACATTCTAGACTTCATTGTAGTCAGTGGAGCTCTGGTGGCGTTCGCTTTCTCGTGAGTCAACCTCTTCTACAGTCTTGATTCCTCCTCAGGTTGCCAACGCGCCACCCTGAGCCAAAATCCCAAAGTGTAGGTTGTAGAATTTGCTGAGTTCCATGAAGAGGTTCTCTGTTTGCCTCGCAGACAGATGGATGATGTGGTACCCATGGTTTCTATGGTTGCCATGATGGTACAGGTCCCCAGGTGGACATCTAAAGGACACTAAATGCCTCCCATCCATCAAACAGGGCAGCAAACAAGCCTGGTGCTCTAGAGTGTGGCCAACGCTTCACTACTCTCTGATGTGGTCTCAGAGGTCAGCTGCCCGTTTGACTACGAGAACACAATGTGTGTGTGTGTGTGTGTCTGTGTGTGTGTGTGTGTGTGTGTGTGTGTGTGTGTGTGTGTGTGTGTGTGTGTGTGTGTGTGTGTGTGTGTGTGTGTGTGTGTGTGTGGTTGAGATTAGCTTAAACAGCCTTAGCTGTACTACCGAGGTCAAAGTCGACGCTGCCACATGTAAACAAGAACGTGTAAAACTAAATGAATCAAACGGTTTCCTTCTTGTGTCCCAATATAATCAAATATGCTTGAATCACAGGAAGTAGTTTGTGGAATTATGCCCTGGCGGCCAGGAAGTGCCAGTGTTTGCCTGTAGACGCCGAGCGTCTCTAAGACCAACAGTGTGCGGTGCTGTAGTTGTTCTGTATCCTGTGTCTCACGAGCAGTGATGTCTCGCCTTTTCTCTCACACTCACTGTCCGCTCTCTCTCTCTCTCTCTCTCTCTCTCTCTCTCTCTCTCTCTCTCTCTCTCTCTCTCTCTCTCTCTCTCTCCCTGCTCGGAATCACATGAAGAAGCTTCATGGGGTAATGCTTTAACTCTCTCTCTCTCACCTCATTCTCTCTCTTCCTGTCTGTCCTCTTGCCTGTCTGCGTGTAAGTCAGAGGGTTCTACGCTCAGCTCGTGGGGCCACAGCGTGGGATTTCTCCCTGTGAACCATCACCGCAGCACTGCCATACCGAACCGCCTGACGCTCTCACCCATTTTAGTGTTTACTCCATCGCCCCGACTTCTCATTGCCAAAACCCCCAACACTGCAAAAGAAATAATAACCATCACTCTTTTTCATACTGTCTCTCCAACGTGAATGCCGGCCTGAATCCCCACAGGCCGTTCCTCCCTTAGCACACGCTCAGATCAGATCAGTGCACGTGAATGTCAGATGAACAGGAGCCAGTCTAGTTCTGCTGCATGCTGTTCATACCGCCCGTACCCACACAGCCAATCACAGGCCTGCTTCTTCCGTCTGTAGGCAGGAGAAAGGTGAGCATCGTCGAAATGCTAACGCTCGTCACCACGTGGTTCACTTCACGAGGAACGTGTGTCCACATGCGCTTCACTGAGGAACTAAACATGTTACCCGCTCCATTTAAACCACCGACTGTGTGGAATTAGCTCATATTATGTAATGATATTATGCAACGAAGACAAAAATTCATGTATCTAATTCATATGTTTTGTTTGGCTCTGCATTAATCAGATAGGAGCATGCTGATTTGATTACATTAGACAACACATTTATGGTGGGTGTCTAATTACACAGCCGAATTTGAAGTCATAATTCTTTACAGTCGGGTATCAATATTTAAAGTATCACAAACAAAAAGATATTATGAAGATTTCTCAGTGAATACCGTGTTTCTGTCCTCAGACGCCATGTTCATCAAGCCCCTGTTGAGTGGGATAGCCACCAGTCTCTATTTGCTGAACTCATGTATGCTAACATCCCCTCAACCACCTACCCCCAAACACAACCCCACCCCCAAACACAACCCCACCTCCCAAACACAACCCCACCCCCAAACACAACCCCACCCCCAAACACAACCCCACCTCCCAAACACAACCCCACCCCCAAACACAACCCCACCTCCCAACTCAACCCCACCCCCAAACACAACCCCACCTCCCAAACACAACCCCACCCCCAAACTCAATCCCACCCCCAAACACAACCCCACCCCCAAATACAACCCCACCACCAAACACAACCCCACCCCCAAACTCAACCCCACCTCCCAAACACAACCCCACCCCCAAACACAACCCCACCCCCAAACTCAACCCCACCTCCCAACTCAACCCCACCCCCAAACACAACCCCACCCCCAAACTCAACCCCACCCCCAAACACAACCCCACCTCCCAACTCAACCCCACCCCCAAACACAACCCCACCTCCCAAACACAACCCCACCTCCCAAACACAATCCCACCCCCAAATACAACCCCACCCCCAAACACAACCCCACCCCCAAACTCAACCCCACCCCCAAACACAACCCCACCCCCAAATACAACCCCACCACCAAACACAACCCCTCCCCCAAACTCAATCCCACACACACACACACACACACAACCTTTCGTGCAACACCTCTGTGGTCTTAGAAACACCACCTTGAAACATGTTATCCTTTGAAGCACATTTGCCCACTCATCAGTGTGTGTGTGCTACCGGTGTGGTGTGTGTAAGCCGGAGACCAAGACAGTCAAGCTGGAGAAACAAAATGTCTGTGCTTTGTTATTCAAATGTAGCCATGTGTCCTTAAGAGGCTAACGTGTATACCTGCTAGCTCTGGCATAGCCTGTGGGTCATGTCTTGTGAGCAGTCATAATGTTTTGCCCTGTGTGTGTTTTGTTCGTTCATTAGATTGCATCACAGTGTGAACAGGTGGGGACCCCCCTACACACCTCCGTTCTCCCTGTCTCACGAGCCCACTCACGCCTCCTCTCAATGGGTCTTCTGGGGTTGGGGGACAGCGTCCCTTAAACATCTCTGTGAAGTGATTCTGTGCCGGACCGGGGGGGGGGGGGGGTGCATCTGCACTGGACTTTCCGATAACCTTCAGCAGAACCCGTGATAAGTGAAGGTACATAGCTAGTGAAGCGTGATTGGACACGCACTGGGTTCTGCAGAAGCTATCGGAAAGACCAGTGTGGCGTGACTTATCACACAGCAACTGTGAGTGTGTGAGTTCTGTGCAGTGGTTTCACTCTGACCAGGCCCTGCACATTCCAGTCAACGCATGCTAGACTGATGTGCATCAGATAGCATGGGTGAGGTGCATGCCAGTATAGAGCCCTCGGATTGGACCAGAGGCGTAACCCCACCATGACCTACGTGTTGGGTAAAGTGCTGTGCTCCAGAGAGACAGCAATGGATTATGGGTTGCTTTGTAATTTCTGCACTGATTGGTTCAGAAGGGAGTGCAGTAAGTCTGGCATTGGTTGGTCATGTGTGGGAGTGGATCTAGTGGTCTAGTTAGAGCGTGTGTGAGCAGGGTAGCAGCAGACGTCACAACGGTTCCGTGTCCTTTCATTTCATAATCATCATGTCAGCAATATTTCATATAGGTGTGTTTGCAAAGCATTGATATAGTGCATTCTAGATTCACCACAGTCGGTGCTATTGGGAATCGTTTGTTATTCTCTGAGTAAGTGGTAGGCTGGAAGTAGCTGTGTGCTTTGATTGTAGTCATGGACATAAAGGTCTTTTTGGTTTTTCCCTGAGCATCTTTCAAGCACACACTCATCATGTGTCACCACGACGGCTTGAATGAGATGTGTAATTTTTTTCTGTTGGTTTTGTTGCTGCATTGAAGACCCAAACGATACCTGCACTACCTGTAGTCTCTTATTCAGAAGGCAGCCATTTCCCTGGCAAAATCCTCATTCCAAAATTTTGTCCCAACTCTGTGCGTCATTGTGATGATGGGAGGTGTAGAAAGATTTGCCCCCTGGGTTATCCTAGCGTATCATAGCATAACGAAACTCATGCCGCA
Source organism: Brachyhypopomus gauderio (assembly GCF_052324685.1). NCBI lineage: Eukaryota > Metazoa > Chordata > Actinopteri > Gymnotiformes > Hypopomidae > Brachyhypopomus > Brachyhypopomus gauderio. The sequence continues at coordinate 38,657,743 of NC_135213.1, forward strand.
TCAAGCTATGATCACACATTCATCATCACTGTACATTATGTCGAAATCCAACGTTAGTCTCTGCACTCGGTGTGTAGTGTTTTAGCACATGTATCTTTGAAAGTGTTTAGCTAGTTACGTAGCTAAGATGATGCCGTCTGCCATCTGTGCTCAGCCTCAGAGGGACAACTCCCTTTTCCCCTTGGGGGGGGGGGGGGTGTTTTCCCCATGGGGGGAAGTTCTTTTCTCCCTGGGGGGAGGTTCTTCTCTGGTACATGTCAATCCTTTAGAAATCTGATGCACTGCTGTGTTGCCCTCGGTATTTTTGCATGATCATACTGTTTTTTAGGAATGAGCTAACATGTCAGGATCCTTTAAGTAGACTAACTCTTAAGTGATTTCCTCGCATGCTTCTTAACTTGGTTAGCTCATGTAACGTAGGATTACATGGCCCTAACTCTCTGTTCATGTTCTCTTGTGCTACTAGTCCATGACTGGTTGGGTGTAAATGTTCAGATGAAGTCTGCAATTTTTTGTTCCCTATTTTTGCTTTGAGAGAATCCATACATCTCATCTGGTAGTCTACATTAGAGATCTCGCTTTTGGTATGGCATGGACACCTCATTGTCTATAACGTCTGGTCTAGCAAACAAAGTTCTTTAACAAAGAAGATATCAGTTTGTTTGTTTTTTACAAAGATAATGGTTTAAGAGAAATCTGGTGTGGTTCACCATGAGGGAAAAGTCTCTACTCTCCCCTCTCCACTCCGTAGAGGCACCAAAGGCAAAGATATCAGCACCATAAAGTCCCTCAGGGTCCTGAGGGTGCTGCGCCCTCTCAAGACCATCAAACGGCTGCCAAAGCTCAAGGTAGGAACGTCCTGTAGACGTGCTAGTGTGGGCGCAACCATGTGCTTTGTATTTGTTTTCTTTAGACTGTAGTGTTTTAATCAGCTGTCAAAGAAAACACATTTGATACACGTATGCGTAAGTGTGTTAGTTTGGGTGTGTGTGTTCCACAGGCTGTCTTCGACTGTGTGGTGAACTCCCTGAAGAACGTCTTGAACATCCTCATCGTCTACATCCTGTTCATGTTCATCTTTGCCGTCATCGCTGTGCAGCTATTCAAGGGCAAGTTCTTCTACTGCACGGACGAGTCTAAAGGGCTGGAGCGGGACTGCAGGTAATGCGCTGGGAGCCCACAGCGCCCTCTGCAGGACAGTAGCAGTACTTTGGACTAACACACTGTTACTGTCCTGATGGTTTGAGAAGGAAGAAGTCAGATTTAAAGATCCGAGCTGTCCGTAGTTTGTCATTTAGCCCTGATGTTACTTACATCAGCTTAAAAGAATCGTATCATAAAATAATAATGCATTAGATTTACAGTATGTTTGAGATATGTAAGATAAATGATGAGGTGTTATTGTGTGTGTGTGTGTGTGTGTGTGTGTGTGTGTGTGTGTGTGTGTGTGTGTGTGTGTGTGTGGTTTTCAGGGGGCAGTTCCTGGACTATGACAAGGATGAAGTGTCAGCCCAGACTAGAGAGTGGAAGAAGTACGACTTCCACTACGACAACGTACTGTGGGCTTTCCTTACACTGTTCACTGTATCCACAGGAGAGGGTTGGCCCACGTGAGTGTCTCTCTCTCTCTCTCTCACACACACACACACACACACACACCTCTCTCTCTCTCTCTCACACACACACACACACACACACACACACACACACACACACACACACACACACACACACACACACACACACACTCTCTCTCTCTCTCTCACACACACACACACACCTCTCTCTCTCTCTCTCTCTCTCTCTCACACACACACACACACACACACACACACACACACACCTCTCTCACACACACACACACACACACACACACACACACACACACACACACCCACACAGACACCTCTCTCTCTCTCTCTCACACACACACACACACACACACACACACACACACACACACACACACACACCTCTCTCTCTCTCTCACACACACACACACACACACACACACACACACACACACACACCTCTCTCTCTCACACACACACACACACACACCTCTCTCTCTCTCTCACACACACACACACACACACACACACACACACACACACACACACACACACACACACACACACACACACACACCTCTCTCTCTCACACACACACACACACACACACACACACACACACACACACACACACACACCTCTCTCTCTCTCTCTCTCACACACACACACACACACACACACACACACCTCTCTCTCTCTCTCACACACACACACACACACACCTCTCTCTCTCTCTCACACACACACACACACCTCTCTCTCTCTAACACACACACACACACACACACACACACACACACACACACACACAGAGACTCTCTTCTTGAGCCTCATCTAATAACAGCGCCCTCTACTGGCATGTAGACTCCTCCCCCCTCCCATCAGGGTCTAGATGTTCAGCCCTTCATACCCGTGCGTGTTTATTCACACTGTGCAGTTTTTTGAAGGGCTTCAAAGTCCCATAAAAGCCTCGCTGGTGTGGTTGTGCCTCCATTGTCCTGTCTGCCCCCGAACACATCCTCCTCTCATCTCAGTTCAAAGGTCCATGTCAGTTTGAAATGATGCCCTTTCCAGAGTCTGTGGAGGGAGCTAAACCCCGCCCTCAGGGGGGAGGGGCTGGGAAGCCAGCTGGTCTTCACTAGCCTGGGCAAACAGCCTGATGAGGGGCCACAAGCATCCTGTCATTGTGCGAGACTTGTGTCTTGTGTAGGCGAGGTCAGGGTTAGGACATGGTCTCCAGTACAGGTTCTCCCATGCTGTTATACAATGCACTGATGCACACTGTGTAGAAGATGATGAACTTGTCAATTTTAGGTTAATGAAAAAAGTTAAATACAGTTCCTCTGAACCAATCACTTTAATCCTATTACTATAGTGCTACATCATATTAATCATCATATAATATTAATAATGTTAATGTTCACATCACTTTCACAGAACTTTAGCAAGCTTCAGCTCTGTAAACATCCAACTTTAAGGTGAAAGCAATATGTAACAACAGCTAGAAACGCCTAGTCTCTGGTCATGTGTACTCCAGTGCTGAGTGGTTTTATTTCGAGCAGGGTTCTGAAGCACTCGGTGGATGCCACGTTCGAGGATCAGGGGCCGAGCCCCGGCTACCGCATCGAGATGTCCATCTTCTACGTGGTCTACTTTGTGGTCTTTCCCTTCTTCTTCGTCAACATCTTCGTGGCCCTGATCATCATCACGTTCCAGGAGCAGGGAGACAAAGCGCTGTCGGAGTGCAGCCTGGAGAAGAATGAGGTGAGGAGGATGTGTGAGGAGACGCCCCACACGTGAGGCACCAGGAGATAGACGCCCCACACGTGAGGAGACGCCCCACGTGAGAGGCACCAGGATATTGTTGGAAATGCCTTTTTCTTGGCCACAGGGTGAAAGTCTGATTGGCTGAGAGGGTTAAGGCACATCCTGCTTCCTCAGAGACAACATCAGATTTGTGACCGAACACCAACATTGATGAATGTATGTCGTAATTCAAATAGAATTGCTGTCATAGACTAACAGCAGATAAACCCACTAAGGTGTTTTGATGAGAGCATGACCGACTGCTTCATGGGGCCACATGCTAATACAGGGCGACCCAGACGTCTTTGGACAGGTTTCTTGATAATCTAGGTCCAGATTATCATACATGAAAGAAGCTATGTTGGAGACTCCTGTAGCACGGTCACAATATAGCGCTCTAGCCTGTAGTCAGCAGTCTGATAGCGTTCAATGGAAAATGGCCATGACACAGGTACAGATGTCCAGAGAGACACTGAAATTGATTCAGTAGTGAGACTGGATTGAATCAGCTGCCTGTTTCACACACACACACACACACACACACACACACACACACACACACACACACACACACACACACACACAAAGCAGAAAAACAGGCAGTGAGACATCTCTGTCTCTTCTCTCCATCTCCTTAGAGGCTCCATTAGACATGTCCAGACTGTCCACACGCTAACCCGCCACACGCTAACCCGCCACACGTTAACCCGCCACACGCTAACCCGCCACACGTTAACCCGCCACACGCTAACCCGCCACCACGCTAACCCGCCACACGCTAACCCGCCACACGCCAACCCGTCACACGTTAACCCGCCACACGCTAACCCGTCACACGCTAACCCGTCACACGCTAACCCGCCACATGCTAACCCGTCACACGCTAACCCGCCACTTCTCACTTGCTACAACCAGAATGCACTGCATACATTTTCTGGCTCAGTGTTTATTCCTTATTTAATATTCTCTGTCAAAGGTATGAAAAGGACACAATATTTGAATAATGAAGTCTAACTTGAGTCCTCTTTATATTACTTCTTCGTTAACACTAAGTGTTTACTTACTAACGTGAAGTAATGCATTAGTTAACATGAACAACACATGAAGTAACACATTAACAATAATTAACTAACGTTAAGTAAACAACCGTTGTGGCTCCTGTTTTGGCTCTTTGTTGCTCACACCTTTTTTGGTTCGACCTTAAAGGAATATATTACAATGTACTGATTTACCTACATAATTAATGGGTAACTTGGAAATATCCAGAATCTATCAGCATATGAACTGAAGTGTGTTCATACTGTTTTTAGCTCTTTAGTCCCTTTTGCTCCAAACTAAAACACTAAAGCTCTAAAGCTCTAAAGCTCTGGGCAGTCATGGCCTGGTGGTTAGGGAACTGGTCTTGTGACCGGAGGGTCGTGGGTTCGATCCCCAGACCTGAGGCCATGACTGAGGTGCCTCTGAGCAAGGCCCTTAACCCTCAATTGCTCACTTGTATAAAAAATGAGATAAAAATGTAAGTCGCTCTGGATAAGGGCGTCTGCCAAATGCCATAAATGTAAATGTAAAAAGGTGTGAGCAACAAAGAGCCAAAACAGGAGTCACAACTGTTACATGTTTACTTAACGTTAGTTAATTATTGTTAATGTGTTACTTCATGTGTTGTTCATGTTAACTAATGCATTACTTCACGTTAGTTAGTCAACACTTAATGTAAAGAGTTAACCCATCTTCTGTGGGATTACAATCACCTCTGTCCCACATCCCGAAAGGAACTTTGGGTATAAATGAGCAGAAGTTTTGGGCCGTCTGTAATGGAAAGTCAACAGGTTATCCAAGAATAAACTGTGAAATGCTATCAGGCATGACTGGATCTGACCAGAACCTTCTGGAAGCCGCTTCACTTTATATGGCCATTTTTATAAACTTTCTGCAGGTTTGGCTTTTTAAAATCAGTTTTGGCATATCCATTGCGTTTAGCTGGAAGCCGATGGGCCACGGTGACATGAGCTTTGCTGGTGTTTGTGTCTCCGCCCCGCAGAGAGCCTGTATTGACTTCGCCATCAACGCCAAGCCGCTGACCCGCTATATGCCCCAGAACCAGCAATCCTTCCAGTACAGGATGTGGAAGTTTGTGGTCTCACCTCCATTTGAATACTCCATCATGATCATGATCGCTCTCAACACCGTGGTCCTCATGATGAAGGTCAGCACCCACGTCTTCTCCGTGTGCTTCTTCGTGTGTGTTTACTGGTTTTAGTCTTTTTAGCGGGTGCGTTGTGGTTTTTGTCTTATTGAAATCTTCGGATGCGAGTGAAGGGTGCAATTCTCGCCCCGATAGTTCTACGATGCTCCGGATGTTTACGAAGCCATGTTGAAGTATCTCAACATCGTCTTCACTGCTCTGTTCTCGCTGGAGTGCATTCTCAAGATCATTGCTTTTGGTCCATTGGTGAGCACCCCCCCCTTCCCCCCCGAGGCTTGAGGTGTCAAAAATGAAATTATGCGTAGAGTGTTGAATGGGCCTGGCGTTTGTGCGAGTGATTCTGCTAATCCCTTCCTCTGCAGAATTACCTGAAGGATGCCTGGAACGTGTTTGACTTTGTGACAGTGCTGGGGAGTATTACCGACATCCTGGTCACCGAGATTAATGTGAGTTAAAGAAACATCCAGCATCCAGCACAAACTCCATTAAAATGAGCAAATACAGCCCAGGGAGAACATCTCAGCAGGGGAGAGAGGGAGAGAGGGAGAGGGAGAGAGGGAGGGAGAGGGAGAGAGGGAGGGAGAGGGAGAGAGAGAGGGAGGGGGAGATAGAGAAGGAGAGAGAGGGAGAGGGCGAGAATGGGGAGACAGGGACAGAGAAGGGGAGGCAGAGGGGGAGATAGAGAAGGAGAGAGAGAGTGGGGGAGCGAGGACAGGGGGAGGGGAAGATAGAGAAGGAGAGGGAGAGGGGGAAGGAGGTGGAGGGAGAGAAGGAGGGAGGGAGAGGGGAGCTCTACATTGAACACTGTGTATTAAGCAGATGTACTAAACTGTGTCCTAATCTCCATGTCATTTTCAAATATTGTTACTAATGTTAATGTTTGTAGTGTAATTTTCTCTGTACATGACAGCTGCTCATGTTGTCTTTCTTTTCATTTCTTTTGGCCTCCTCTCTCTGTCTCTCTTTCTCTTTCTCTCTGTATGTGCCCTGCTTGGTTGTCTGTTTGTGCGTTGTCTTCACTACATGTTGGCTGCCATAATACACGCCGTCTTTTCTAGACGCCGGTGAGTGGCATGTCCTCTTGTTCCTCTCAATACCCATTTCACCTTCCCCAAAACAAATCTGTCCTCTGTCACTTATTTGCTGAGTGGTTTTCCCTGAACACATGTCGAAATAAAGTCTTTATTTTAACAAGGACGTCTACCGTAAAATGACCAGTTTACCACTTAAACTGATCTTGCCTTGGAAGGACGGACACAAATGGCATGTGTTGTTTAAATAGTTAAAATGGCTTAGATTATCACTACTGATCATACAACTACTGAACAGATTATCACTACTGATCATACAACTACTGAACAGATTATCACTACTGATCATACAACTACTGAACAGATTATCACTACTGATCATACAACTACTGAACAGATTATCACTACTGATCATACAACTACTGAACAGATTATAACTACTGATCATACACAACTACTGAACAGATTATCCCTACTGATCATACACAACTACTGAACAGATTATCACTACTGATCATACAACTACTGAACGGATTATCACTACTGATCATCAGTGATGCCGGTAACGCGTTACTTAGTAACGCGTTACTGTAGTCGGACTACTTTTTTCAGTAACGAGTAGTCTAACGCAACTACTATTTAAAAACTAGTAGTCAGATTAAAGTTACTTATCTAAAACATCGTGCGTTACTATTTCGAGATGCATCCAATTGCACAGCCGGAGAGCCAACTGCAGTTCTAGACCTGCAGTTTTAGACCTGCAGTTCTAGACGTGCTGTAGTTTTAGCCATGCGCCACCTAGCGGCTCGGAATGTAGCTAACGACAGCCAACCGCAGTTCTAGACCAGCAGTTCCAATGCATGCCGTAGGCTCAGGGGCTTGTATATTGTAATAATCCATTGTTTATTTGTTAAATAAGCCCATTGATTCTGAATTGTTTTAGCCAAATCTATAACATTTGACAAGTTTTAAACGATAATGTACACCACATTTTGTATTTAAATAGAAGTAGTACGCCTCATTTTCCCTGTTCTTTTAGGGAGTTTTGATTAATTTTGTCATTTACACACACAGCTTGTCTCCTGAAGATATTTTATTTTTAATTAAACTACTGGATTACTGGCATAGGCTATTTTGTATTAAAAATCAGCAAAAATTGCATAATGTCAGGATGCTTTCAGTGAGTAAGCATACGTTTCCAGAATGTTAGGAGTGATTTATTTTACTCGTATACCTTCATTGGCATGCAACTAGCAAATATTATGTGATACTTGGGGTTTTTCGCTCACACGCCACACATCCGATTTCTCACGCCGAAAAAAAATCTAGTTTATTTACCTCTGATCCATATCTATGATTCAATGAGTTACCAGTTCGCTCTGGCGCAAACACTGGCGACCGATCGATCGCAATATAATACAAATTTTTGTCCATTTTACGTTCGCCACCACCCCCCCCCCCCCCCGGCAAAAATTTACGTTCGCAGGACTATAGCATTTCTCTCAAAGTCGAAGTAGCTACAAAGTAGTCATAAAGGTAGCCAGAACTAACGAACTAAGACACACTAACGCTAGCCAGATTCATCCTTCATGACATAAACATTACGATAACACAAAAATGACCTTCAGACCGATCATATTTACATTTACATTTATGGCATTTAGCAGACTAAATATATGTGTATCATATATTAATATGCTCAATTGTATCAATATTCAGAACATAGTCTGGGTTCTTATGGGTTAATAATGATGGGGAAATGCTACTTTAGCTTGCTTACTACTTTTAGTATTAATAGTAGCGTAGTAAGTGCTAATTTCCTTCCTTTAAGTTGTTTCAAATTTAATCAAAGTAGCTACTAAGTAGCCATAAAGGTAGCCAGAACTAACGAACCAAGACACACTAACGCTAGTCAGATTCATCCTTCATGACATAAACATTACGATAACCCAAAAATTACCTTCAGACATTATCATATATCTATCATATATTATTGTTGCTTATAAATATTCTTCCATCTGCTCCCGCGACATACTAAACACTATCTGGATATTACGTTACATACATCTAAAACTACGGCACGTCTAGAACTGCAGGTCTAGAACTGCAGGTCTAAAACTGCGGTTGGCTCTCCGGGTGTGCAATTGGATGATGTAGACTATTTCTGCATTTCGGGGGAACGTAGGTTATATTTATTCATTCTTATTTTTTGGCTACACGTTTCTTACGCGGTTACGTCATCTCTGCTCTGCTGCGCCAAAGTCAGATGTGAACAATATGGAAGTTGAGGTTCGCCTTTAGCAGCTGGAAATACAGGCATTATTTTGATTTTATTTCGGCTAAGGAAGACAACATTAAGGTCCGTTGTACACTCTGTGCTGGCAACAGAGTGCTGTCTACTTTCAAAAACACAACGTCAAACCTGAAAAAAAAACCGGGGCTTGGCGGCGAACGTAAATTGTTACCGGGCGGGGTGTAAAATGGACCAAATTCAGTGTTATATCGCGATCGATCGATCGCCGGTGGTTGGCGCCAGATCGAACTAGTAACTCATTGAATCATAGATGTGGATCAGAGGTAAATAAACTAGATTTATTTTTTTTCGGCGTGAGATATCGGAAGTGTGGCGTGTAAGCGTGTGAAGACAGTCAAATGCGTGTGTCTCAATGCGTGAGAGTTGGCAACCCTGTAAGTGGGCGGAGTTGAACAGAAAGACTGTCTTATTTATTTATTTAAAAAACATGTAAGCCTATTTCAAGAAAAAGTTTACAAATGCCAGTGTCATTTTTGATGTTCCGGTTAAAATACATGTCAATAAAGTGAGTATTGGCAGAACTGGTAGTCATTTTCATGTTATAGGGGCCGGGGATCAGCCTCTGCTGAAAGTAACTAAAAGTAATCTAACTTAGTTACTTTTAAAAGCAAGTAGTCAGTAACTTAACTGAGTTACTTTTTAAAGAAGTAGTCAGTAGTCAGTAGTCGGATTACTGTTTCAAAGTAACTATGGCAACACTGCTGATCATACAACTACTGAACAGATTATCACTACTGATCATATTACTACTGAACAGATTATCACTACTGATCATACAACTACTGAACAGATTATCACTACTGATCATATTACTACTGAACAGATTATCACTACTGATCATACAACTACTGAACAGATTATCACTACTGATCATATTACTACTGAACAGATTATCACTACTGATCATACTGCTACTGAACAGATTATCACTACTGATCATACTGCTACTGAACAGATTGTTTGTTGATGTTGTCAACTTATACCTGATTTTATAAACTTTATTTCTCCGTGTGCATCGTATTTCTATGAATCCCTGAGGAGGAATCAACCAACATGGTTTTTCTTCATCACTCTGTTGTTTATGTTGCTGGATGACACTGATGTATCAGAACACTGAATCTGATACAGACAGCAATAGACAAAACTGTGATGTGTCCAGAAGAAGTTAGCTTTCGTCCCTGTAACATCACTTCTATTAAACGTTTAGCCTATGGGCTTTTAGGTCTGACAAACCTAAACACAAAATCCTTGTTAAATTGACCACCTGCAGTGTTTGTTTACTTCTAGGCAGAATACAATAGGAACTTTGCTGTGAAAGACAATGTGTAGCAAAGTTTGGTCCCAAAAAAAAAAAGATGTTCATGAAGGGTGTGGGTGTGTGTGTGTGTGTGTGTGTGTGTGTGTGTGTGTGTGTGTGTGTGTGTGTGTGTGTGTGTGTGTGTGTGTGTGTGTGTGTGTGTGTGTGTGTGTGTGTGTATGTGTGTGATGCTTCAGGAACGCCTTCTAAACCTGAGCTTTCTCAGACTCTTCCGGGCAGCCCGTCTCATCAAACTTCTGCGTCAGGGCTACACGATCCGTATCCTGCTCTGGACCTTTGTGCAGTCCTTCAAGGTAGGGCCCCCCGCAGGCCGAGGCGTGAACGTGCAGAGCGGTGACTTCAGAGGCTGTAGCTGACAGCGCTGTTCTGTCTGTCTCTCTCTCTCTCTCTCTCTCTCTCTCTCTCTCTCTCTCTCTCTCTCTCTCTCTCTCTCTCTCTAGGCCCTGCCCTATGTCTGCCTCCTGATCGCTATGCTTTTCTTCATTTATGCCATCATTGGAATGCAGGTCAGTGTGCCCATAAACGTAGATAAGAAAACCTCGTAACCTTTTTTGTCAGTTGTTATTTTTTATTCTTTACCACCACTGCAAAAGGTCACTTGCCCTGTACCAATTAGCATTTTGTGACGAGCAAACCGATGGAATCGGGCCAAAAGTTGCTCCTCGTAAGTCCACAAATGTCGGCAATTTTTCGGTGTTCCGTTTGCGGAGTTCGGGCTCGGCGGACGCGTGAGTCTGGCGGCGTATGAGGGGTGTCCGTCTGCTTTCTGCAGCTGCCGTCTGCCGTCTTGTCTGTGCAGGTCTTCGGGAACATTCGGCTGAACGAGGACACGGCCATCAACCACCACAACAACTTCCGCACCTTCCTGCAAGCCCTCATGCTGCTCTTCAGGTGACCCACCACAAACACGCCGCTCTGCTGCTGTGCGCTGGAGCTTCAAGGAGCTTCAACTGCTCCAGCTGCTCCACGATGGCTCCTTTAAGTGCACCAGTCATTTCTGCGTCATGTCTGAAGTATGAACATGTCTGAAGTATACATGGTGTCCTGTAGCTTCAGACCTACACTAAAATGAAAACGATATTTCATTTTGCCCTCCGTGTCCACTGAGTCGTGAGGCCTGGAGTGAACTTTGTCCTGGTGTTTCACCACCAGCTGTCTGATCTCTAGAGGGACGTTTTTTGTTTTTCCAGCTCTGGCGGGTCGTACTAAGACGGTGCCACTGTGGGGAAATCTGGGTTTGTTATTGTTTCACAAACTGCAAGAATTTACATGAAAGCATCGCTGTTGGTGACGGTTGCTAATGGGGTGCGCAGCTGTATACCCCGAGGGGAAAGGGTGCACCATTTCTCTCTCTCTCTCTCTCTCTCTCTCTCTCTCTCTCTCCCTCTCTCTCTCACAAATCTTTTTCTTTCTCATGCTTTTACTCTTTATCTCTCTCTCCCTCCCAAATCTCGTTTTATTTCTCATGATTTTACTCACTTTGTCTTTCCCTCTCTCTCTCTCTCTCTCTCTCTCTCTCTCTTTCTCTCTCTCTCTCTCTCTCTCTCTCTCTCTCTCTCTCTGCTTTGTAGGCTCTCAGCAGGGCTCTCAAGTCTCACGCATTGAGCGTGTGACACACGCATTTGACCGTCTTCACACGCTCACACGCCACACCTCCGATTTCACCCCGATCTAGCCCCCCCCGGTCAACAACTCTCACACTCTGGCATGAATCCAAAACTTGAGAGCCCTGGCTCTCAGGGAGCTGTTAATTGGCTTCGCAGACAGGGGGTTGTTTATATGCCCCTAGAGTTGGGCTGAGTGTGGCCCCTGACTGGATCATTGCCACTGTGCTACAGTGTTTATGAGTGTGTCTCAATGTGTTCGTATGAGAGCTCACATCTGAGAGTCAGTCTCAGCAAAAACCTTGTCCTCTACCCCTCTGACATGTTTACAAGCTGTGTTCATCATGCCTCTCCCTCACCACCATGCCCTCTCTCCATCTGGAAGTTTCTCCACCCCCCCCCCTCTCCTTCCCTTCCTCATTCCCGCCCCAGTAAGATGCAAAATTCAGGTTTAGGGCGCCACCTAGAAGATTAGGAGAGATAAGCCTTCAGATTTTCAGACGTTAATGAGCCCCAGGTGAATCTGGCTGGCTCTGTTCTACTGGGTACCACCGACTAGCTCAGCTTAGCACAATCCAAACTCCCTCATCCACAGAGGCGGCCAGCCTATGTGTGCGTGTCTACTACACATCCCTACGGATTTGGACCCGTGTCTGCTGGGCTTTCCTGTAGCCTGTCTCTGTAATGCACACTGTGTCTAAACGGCATTGAAGCTCTATGTTGTGCATATACCAATGTGTGTGTGTGTGTGTGTGTGTGTGTGTGTGTGTGTGTGTGTGTGTGTGTGTGTGTGTGTGTGTGTGTGTGTGTGTGTTCAGGAGCGCCACAGGGGAGGCCTGGCATGAGATCATGCTGTCTTGCCTCAGCCATCGTAGGTGTGACGAGCTTTCGGGCACTCATGGAGACGAGTGTGGTAGCGACTTCGCCTACTTCTACTTCGTCTCCTTCATCTTCCTCTGCTCCTTCCTGGTCAGTGCGGTCACCCCCCTCACGTCTGGGTCATGTTCAGACCACACGAGCTCTCTGGGGTTTTAGTTTCCCAGTTCAGCTCAAAAATATGAGAAAAATCCATGACTTTGGCATGAAAGCTTTTCACCTTCAACTTGGTGGTCTTTTCTCATAACCCAAAAAACATTTCTATAATTCTCTCTTGAGGAAATTGGAATGATACCAATTGCATGCATGGAATGATACCAATTGAGCATGTTTTTTACCTAAAAACAGCTCTAAACAGTCTTTATATCTCTTTATATCTCGTCTGGCAAAAGTTGCCCATTTCACACGAGGTGACGAGGTGAAATATGATCTCAACTTCTCCTTCTCCTTTACACAGATGCTCAATCTGTTTGTGGCTGTGATCATGGATAACTTTGAGTATCTGACACGAGACTCCTCTATCCTGGGCCCACACCACCTGGATGAGTTTATCCGCGTGTGGGCAGAGTTTGACCCGGCCGCGTGGTACGTTCCAAACCCGCAACGTGCCTCACAGATGGGGATCCCTTCCTGTGACACACCTAGTAATGCACAACTTCACCTGTACTGAGATTACACCGTTACACGTGGGCCAGACGGTCTCAAGGACCCTCAGGTTAAACGCTACACCGTTCATGTGAGATTTGTTTGTCCCAGCTGTGGCTTTTCTATAGATGATGTGTGTCGGAACTGAACTGTTCCCTCTGAGTGTCTCTAGGACTCCTGAACACGTTCAAGTCTCAGGGAGGCTTATCGGAACACACATGTCCGTCTGTGTCTGAGACGGTTCGCGACGACCTCTCCAGCGCTTCCTTACGCCTCTGTCGTGTCTTGCTTGTTTTCTCCGCAGCGGACGGATTTCCTATAAGGATATGTACAATTTGTTGAGAATTATCTCGCCCCCTCTTGGCTTAGGAAAGAACTGCCCTAATAGGGTAGCCTACAAGGTTTGCAAACCCACAAACCTCCTCCACTCTCGTGGGCTCTGTGCACCATGGCCCACAGACCCAAACTGAATGGCTGTGCACCAAATGACTTGCGTACACTTCAGCCCTTGACCTCCTAGACTTGACTCGCTTATGGGTAATGTTGCTGAATGGGAAACAAAGCTTTCAAAGTCACTGAACCACACGCGTCGCTCAACGTAGCCAACCGCCGAGCTAATACACGTAGCTCAACATAGACAGAACATATCTGGAAAATGCTGGATTGTCTTTTATGACAAATCTGATTGTGTGTGTTATATTAATGCTGAACCTAAGGCAATCCACTGCTGTAATGAAACCCTGTGCGCTAAGTGTCGAGCTCACGACTCGTATTGGGAGTGGACGCTCACCGACAAAGCGCTGGCGTTGAAACCTTTGTTTCCGAGCACTAAAATAGGAAAGCCCAGGTGATGTCTCTCAGCATGCCGAAGCAGACATCGCACAACGACGCAGCCATTCTGTCTCCATCCACATCGTATGTGCACCTCAGTCTGCTCCATTTCATCCGTCCCATCAGGGATCAACTCCTCTCCCCACTGACCTCCGACCTCTAGGATCCATCTTTGACCTGCCCCGGGGCAAGGATGGCATCCCTATTCATAACACACTTGGAAATCTAAATAATGCAGATTTCTGTTTTTTTGTTTGTTTGTTTGTTTGTTTGTTTTTCACTTTCTGTCTTGTTTTCCCTAAATTTCATTTCCTCCCCGTTGTCTTCCTGCCCGTCTCTCTAACTCCCCATCCTTGTCTTTTATTTTGCGATTTCTTTCACTTTTCTCGACACTGTGAAGTGGCCGTATCAAGTACCGCGATATGTATCAGACGCTGCTCCACATGTGCCCACCTTTAGGTTTGGGAAAGAAATGTCCACCACGAATCGCCTACAAGGTAGCCCTGACTCCACCCACCCCCTCTGCTCGCCCTGTCTTCCCATTGGCTTATCTTTCAGCCAATCTCTGTGCTCGGCAGTGTTTTCCCGCCCCTCGTTTCCTTGTTTTTTCCTTTTTCCCGCTATCTGACCTTTTTTGGTGTGGCCCCTCCCCCTCTCCCTCCCTCCTCTTAGACCACTGTGCCCCTCCTCACTGTATCATCTAAAGATGGCGGCACTGTAACACACTCTAGGGACTCTGCACTGCATCTCCAGTTCAGTTGAACACCGTATTGAAACAGGATTTAATTAGCAACTATGGTTAATCTGTGAATTCTTAAACATGTTTAGTTTTCAAAATGGTCTCCTTTCACATCTATTCCAGCGTACACTTACACTACATTGTTTGTGCAGCGTATAAATAGAACAGACACAATCATTCTGGATGCTAGTTCATTTTACATTATGCAGATGTTTTCTAAAAATGCTAAACACGACCCATCCCTCATGAAGGTGTGCCTTACTGATGTTTACTGCATTTGATTGGACCATTCCAGACATCATATATTTTGTAGATATGGGCCTTTCGTCAACTGGC
>NC_135213.1:38680519-38713019 GCF_052324685.1 Brachyhypopomus gauderio
TGAGTTGCATGTATGTATGAAAGGTGCTATACAAATAAAGATTACTATTATTATTATTATTAAGAGAAGAGTGCAAACACACCACTACTCCTCCTGTTGCCTCACTGAATAGACAAATACGATGTTGGACAAAAGTGCTTCAGTTCCTTGAGCCACGAATATGGGATAGATGGCCTTTCAAAGGCAGGAGGCAAAGCACCGTATTCTAGGAGCAGTTTTTGGGAACGTCTCTTTGGTAATGGCCAGAGAGGTTTATTTTACAGGTTGCCACCGTTGGGCCCTTGAGCCAAAACCCTTGATGCATTGCTCAATCCAGTTAGTGTGGTGCAGGGTCTGTAGCGCTGGTCCCAGTCGTGATTAAAGGGACGGTTGTGTCAGGAAAGGCACCTGGAGGAAAACTCAGATCAAAAATGACTTGATCAGTCTTGATCTGCTGTGGTGACCCATGAAGGAAGCAGCTGAAAGTAAAAACCAAAATCAAAAAGACAATCACAGCCTCGTGTTCACACCCTGTGGATGGAGCAGGATTCTTGGATCCTCCTCTAACAGGTCATATTAGACTGTACAGCAGATCTAAGACGTGTTCAGATGCTGCGCTTCTCCCAGAACATGAAGAATCACGCAGGACCCAGTTACACAGCGCCAGGTGAGCGGTGGACTCTGGGAAGCCTCTCTGCCTCTTGGCTGGTCCCCCACTGTCCCCGTGTCCTCTGTGCACATGCGGTGTAATGAGCCATGAACACACCTCCAACACGCTGTTTCTTCCATCTCTCTCCCAAAATGGATTCCTAACCCAAGGCTCATCTCAGCTATGTGGCCACAGTGTCAGTAATGGACAGTTGTCTACGAGGCTTTAACACCTGCTCCACCCGTTGAAATCCCTCTGAGCCCACCCAGGGAACGCCCCTTCCCACCTCTGAGCCCCTCCCCTTGGCTCTCATCGGCCCAGTGCCAGAATGCAGTTTGGCTTCAGCAGACGCTGCTCAGAATGGTCCATATATTCAGGGTGTTTCGTTTGTACTGGACAAAGATCACAGGACCGGGAGCCAAACCTAAGGCAGCAGGAAACGCAGTGACGTTAGCCTGTAGCATATCTCTGTGTAGCACTGAAATGTAGCACTTACATACTCCCAGTGTAGAAACCGAACTGAGATGATTTAGAAGTGAAATATTCTAATTTGCAGTGAATTGGTAACTTTGCCAGTAACGTTGATGTCATTTTTTTTGTCTTTTTTTCTTACGCCTCTTCTGACTTGCCACGTTGACAGAGGAGTCACTCACGTCACTCCCCAGGGACCCTGCTGGCAGTACGTCCTGTTTGACCGCTTACAGTCCAGAAGAACGAAAACACACCGATAGCTTCACTTCATCTGCTGCTCTGTTTACTGGTTGCTGTTTTAAACATGGGCTCAAATTACAAGCAGCACGTTAACCCCATCATTATGAGGATTTGCCCCTACAGACAGGTCGTCTGGGGTAAAACATGGCATGAAAGAGACATGCCGGGTACCATGTCTCAGAGAGGACACCATACTCTTAGTCACACCTGAATCCTCAAACACAACCACTTAAACACAGTAGCTCATAGGAACCTGTTGTTAAATGCTAAGCCCAAAATGCTGGTAGGGGTTTAAAGTGAGGCTGAATCAGAAGGTTCTGGAGCAGGTGTTGCAGGTGTAACACTTAGGTACTACACCCTTAATACTGTGATACTGTGGTTTTCTTTGGGAGTGTTACTGTAATTAGTATTTATTATATGTGACTGAGTTTAGCTAGTGTTAAAGGTATGAAAGGAGAAATTAGTGACTATTTTATGATCTCATCTGCAGAGGGCAGTATTGAGGTACTCAATATTAAGACTATTCTATGGTGCTATTGTGTTTTGATATTTATTTGTTGATTTTCCTTCTGTAGCCTATTCCTGACTCTCCTATGAGGCGGTCTGCGTCCACCTTTGGAGCACAGTGTCCTCAGGAGGTCAACTTGAACGAGTACGCTCTGGAGAGGCCAGTTCAGGAGCGACCACACCACCACCACCACCATCATCATCATCGCTGCCACCACCGCAGAGACAGGGACAAGAAGCAGAGGTCACTCGACAGGTCACCGACAGGCCATCCCTCTAGCACTGGAGGTCAGTGACACACAGACACACACGTGCACACACACTCAAGCCAACCCAGACTTCAGATACTTTTCACTAGATCACTGGGCTTCTCCACTCTCTAGACACTCCATCTTGTTGTGATATTGCAGACCAACTGGGTGAGGTATTCCACGGTCATCTTTACTTGGTACAGGTGGAAGCTGAGATGGAACAAATCCGTGAGCTGTCTGGACGTTGCACAGACGCTCTGGTTTGGAATCGTAGCGGGTCAGAGGTTCAAATACTTTGTGAGCCATTTGGGGTTAAGCACCTTGCCCACTGTGACATTAGACCCTGGTGGCCTCTGGTACTGTGTCAAACGGCGCTCGCTGCCCTGACCTGGATTTGAACCAGCAACCCTTCGGTCCGCAGGGAGGAACCTGACGCACGCTCGGTCGTGCTGCTCCCCGGCTGGATCGCGGTGTAGGCGGCCGGCCCGGCGGACGTGGGTTGTGTGGTGGGCATGTTTGGGGCAGCTGGCATCCATTACCCCCAGATGAAAGGGGCTGGAACCAGGCTGCAGCCCCAGAGAGCTGCTAATTTATGGCTCCTCTCTCAGCAGGCCAGCCAGGCACGCAGGGGCAGCAGGCAAGAGCCCCGCTGGAAGAAAGGAGCGAGTATGCTGTGTAAAGAATGCGGAGTCCTGGGGGGGGGGGACCAGCACTCCCGCAAATCTTGCAGTTTGGACTGGGTTTGGGATAGAGGAATGTTGATCTATAGGGAGAATGTTCACTCATGGTTCTTTGTTTCAGATCTGAGTGTTTCAAGACTTTCAGGAGCTACAGTTGCTTGCTGTTATGATTATTACATTGATTCATATAAAGACAGACAACTATGATTCATATAAAGATCGTTTTAAAGTGGGACGTAGCTTATGTATTTCCAAATCATAGCTTATTCCAGTAAATGCTTTTTTGGCATAAATGCTGAATATGTGTGTAAAAATGTTACAAAAATACTAACATACAACGATATCTGGAGAATGTCTTGCTGTGTGTTTAAAATGCTAGATTTAAAATGCTATTTTGAAACCTCTGTGTGACAAAGACTTGAAAGTCTCTTGGTTCAGGGTTCATGAACTCTAGATGTTATCTTGCATAGCGAATAAAGAAATGCTTATTATTACCAAGAACTCTGTGGGACACGACTTGTTTGTGTGTCCTAATTACAGTCAACACTGAATCAATATTTGGACACAGCTGATATCATCGCTGCACTACCATATGACAGCTGTACTGTGATTCCTTTCAACTCAACTGCTCAGACGGTCTGGACTTGTTCTCAGGCACAGCAGCCGACCCCGGGGGCTCACAGGACGGGGGGTCACAGGACGGGGGGCACGACCGTGGTCGCTCCCACGAGAGGAAGCATCATTCGTCCACGGTGGAAAAGCAGCGCTACTACTCGTGCGACCGCTATGGCAACCGAGATCACTGTGCTGCCAAACCAGGCCCGGCGAGTTGTACCACCTCACCTGGAGAAGCTCCAGACGCCTCCTTCAGCAAGCAGGTGGGATGGGGGGGGCATACGGCACCTGGGCAGGTTCTAAGAGCTGGAGACCCGGGAGAGGCTTACACTGAACATACAAGAACACAGATCATACACTTATCTCACACACACACACACACACACACACACACACACACACACACACACACACACACACACACACACACACACACACACACACACACACATAATGATTTGAGTGAGGTTGACCAGCTCCATCTATAAATCTTAGTTAGATAGGACAAGGCAGTTTGTCTCAGCCAAATTATGAGTGGTACGTCTGATAACACCTAGCTTACGGGGGGTGGGGGGGTATTCTGAACGGATTCCACTTCATACGTTAGATACAAAAGTAGTGGTGTGGTGGTGACTCTGAATATAGTAAACTAGGGTAGTCGATGTTCTAGCCACGTCCTGCTGGTTTGGCATGGGTGAGTCTCTCTCAGCTGCGCTACCGATGCCTACCTGATTTCTGTATGTTCTCCAGAGATCTGTTGGGTAGTGTTGGGTAGTGAAACACACACTCTGTTGTGTTATGTTCTCCTGAGATGTGTTGGGTAGTGAAACACACACTCTGTAGACAGCACGGTGGACTCTGTTCTGTTATCTCTGCCTTTAGTACAGTCACTCATGGCCTTTCACTTCTCTTTCTACTCTTCTCTTCTTCACCATTTCTCTGTGCATTTCATCCATCCTTCTTTTTTTCTCGTTGTTCTCTCGGCACTGTCCTCCTGTGTCTTCGTCCTTTGTGTCTGTGTCCTGTGTCTCTCCCTTCTGTTCTCTCTCATACATATTAATGTTCCTTTCCTCTCCTCCTTCCTTCTTCTCCTCCCTTCCCATTCCTACCCCACCCCCTCCCCCTCTGCCCCGCCTCCTGCCCCACCCTCTCCCCCTCTGCCCCGCCTCCTGACCCACCCACCTCTCCCCCTCTGCCCCGCCTCCTGCCCCACCCACCTCTCCCCCTCTGCCCCGCCTCCTGCCCCACCCACCTCTCCCCCTCTGCCCCGCCTCCTGCCCCACCCACCTCTCCCCCTCTGCCCCGCCTCCTGCCCCACCCACCTCTCCCCCTCTGCCCCGCCTCCTGCCCCACCCACCTCTCCCCCTCTCTTCCTCCCTGCCATCCCTGATGTGCCCCTATTCCTCCAAAACCTTTTTTACATGTTACCCTCATTGTTTTATTGTTTTGATTTGCTTGTTCAATTTTCACCTAGGGCAGTGGTTGGGCTAAAGGAAGCCCGATATTGTTGACCTCAGGGGCGAGCACGCCCACCCGAGGGCGTAGGCAGTTGCCCCAGACGCCCCTAACCCCACGTCCTGCGGTGGAATACAGGACTGCCAACTCCTCCCCTGTGTCTTTCATGGGTGCCCAGGCCATGCTGCCCCCCCCGAATCCTGGAAGGCTGAGCCGCGGGCTCTCCGAGCACAACGCCCTCCTACACACCGGCTCTGGCACCAGCTCGCCCTCCCCCGTCACCCGGATCAGCTCCGAGCCGTTCCTGGGCCCACCGGACAGGCGCGTGAGCCCGCGCTGCGACCTCTTCCAGGAGGCGCCGAGCCCACAGGCCGGCCTCTCGCCCTGGACCGCCACGCCGCAGATAGTGACCCTCTCATCCCCAACGCAGCACACCTTTCACGGGATGCCCAACGGCTACCATGTCCTGGCCATCCCCACGGGACTCAACGGGGGCAGGACCCAGAACTTCTACCCTGAGGCAGAGGAAGATGAATGGTGCTAGTATGGCTTTAATACACACACACACACACACACACACACACACACACACACTTTCAGACATGGATCCTCTGCTGATAATTTTCAGTGTATTTTTATTTATTTGTTTATTTTGTGAAATTCTGATGAGTTTTATCATCTCTTGTTTCATGGATGGTGTATGTCACTTGCGTGTGTATCTGGACATGCTTTCGTTTTATAAATTCACAGGGGAGAGAAAATGTAGGAGCACACCAGACAGATAACACTCATCCCAGACTGCAGTTTGCTGCATTTGAATCAGTCCAACTGGACTCTGTGGCATTTGGACTTTTGTCAAAAGCACCAACAGTTCTGGTGTGGAAATGTAGGGGGTTTACTTGCCCTTCATAAGCACCTCTCCGAGAGGAAGATTACCGCCGTCTGAATGACGGCAAAACAGGCGATGAAAGCGTGTGTGATCTAGAAGAGCAGAGACCCACTGAGCTCTGCTGCCCATAACGTCGTGTAGCACCGTACCTCCTGTAGACCAACCACCAGATACTCTCTGAATGCAGATTCCCATGAAAGTCTGGGCTTGCTATGAAACGGGCAACATTTGCTGTTTTGTGCGGTTCCCTTCTCAACCGAAATGGACCGTTGTGGTGAGCTGTAGGTGTGTCACACGCACCCAGATGTACCTTCCACTGTCCATGCTGCTGTAGGCCGCTCCTACCATATATCACTGTGTGTGTGTGAGAAAACGTCACAGAGAACGGCAAAATCTCAAATGCCGTTTCTTTTGTATGAAACAGTCGCAGATCTTTTATCTATTCATTACGTGCATCTTTTTTTTTTTGTATTATACTGTAAAGATATGATGTGTTCTGTGTAACTTGCTTGCTGTGTCTCCATGCTGCCAGGTACAGCGTTTCTTAAAGACTCCTTCAGCCGCTCTTTCGAAGTGCCTAACCTTTTGAATCTACCGTCGTAATGATGTGACCTCAAACTTTTTTAGGGCATCAATGCGTGTGTGAGAGGGGGCCGCGTTGGTCGGGGGGGGGGGGGGGGGGGGGGGTGCGTGGCACAGTAAGGTGTCTTTGACTGTAGGCCTTAAGTGGGATGAAAATAAACCACATATTTATCGTTTTTATATTTTATATTTATATTTTAAGTTTTTGATTGGAAATGGCAGTATGAGATTATTTTATTTTTATTTCTCAATTCCTTTGGGATGATCCCTTTGGATATCTGTTGTTGGAGGAGAGAGAGGGTTCAAAATGTGAGGTTGAAATATACAAACCTAAGTTGTCCTGTAAGTCTAAAGGGGGGGGAAGATGTAATTTCAGGTTATGAAATTCCATGTTTTCCAGATTGGCTGGGTTACAGGAGGAGATGAAAACAGTCGTGGTGTATATTGTCCCTTTGTTGTCTGCTTTTGATCTTGCAAGATGGTGTTTGGAGACACAGGGGAGGGTGAAGGTTGTGGGAGTTGGAGAACCACACACCCAGGTTTTCTGGGACCTGAGAGTGGTATGATGAAGTCCTGAGGTGAGAGGTGAAAGGTGAAAGGTACTGCCCCCCCAGGAACTTCCCCTTGTCTCCTCTCCACACCCCTGCCTCTTGGTCACCCAGCTGCTGGTTCAGATAATAACGACTCACTTTCGCCCAGCCTGTAACATCAGAAGCGTTCAGCTGTGTTAGCGGCGGATTGGAAGTGTAAGAATAGTACTGGGAGTGTTTTCGGAAGCTGTCCGGGAGGGAAGAGAAACTGGAACAAAATGAAAGACTAACTGGGATCTTCATCTCACCCGGAAGGCAGATGATGAGAAACCCTGAAGAACTCAGCAAGCGGAAGGTTTCTCGTCGCACCAAGGACAGAACACCACCACTGTCTTCTGTAGCACTGCAGAACTTAGTCTCAATTTAGCTGCTCAGCATGCAGTATGTAGGGGTAGGGGGGGGGGGGTGTACTATAACGCATTAGCCATCAAAATGGCAGAACTTTACTGCAAATGACTTTTTGACTTTTGTTTTAGTAGGGCTATGCAATGAGAAGACACTTTAAAAAAACTAAAAAAAAAACAAACAAACAAAAAACAAACAAACAAAAAAAAACAACATACTTCGATCATTCTGTAGCTTTACTCGCGTATCCAGATTCACTCTTCCGCATGATAGTGACCAAATCTTTTCTCGAAAAAAAAAGATTAAAAAAATGCATAAATGCATAAAGGCACAATGATTACAGATTACAGAAGCAGAAATAAGTGACATGTCTTTGAGGAGAAAACAGAGCTACAATGTTATATATCTGCATGCGTTAGACGTACACACTGACATTAGGAGAGGAGTGTGTAGAGGATGAGGGACGTTTTACACGCGCACTGCTTCATGCGGCGCTTCACTCAACCGCAGTACCGAAACTCTTCCGCCATCTCAGAGCGGCTGCTTGGTTCGCGTCAACGTGTGGAACTATTTCTTTGCACTTCTAACACATCCCCTGTCCTTTGGCATGTTGCCGTCGGTGTTACCACACATGTACTTCACATATACTCCACGTAATCCATAACCGCAGTTTCATTATTATTTGAGAGAAAATTATTCCATTCAGCCCTTAAACCGTCCAAAATTTGTTGCCAAATCCTGAAATTCTCCATATCCAGTTCAATGTGGCTGTTCTCTTTTGCAAAAAAAAAATGTCTGCATGGTCTGATAATGTATGTGCATGTTGACCTACACATTGTTTAACTTCGTACTTTTTGATACCATGTATTCTTTCTTTGTTTTGATTTTTAAATGATCTTTGATATGAATTAGGGGGGTTGTTGAGGAAAAACACTTTCTATATAAACAGTATTGAACATTGTGAAGAGCTCCGCAAACCCCTTTATTTGGGTCTCGCCACTAGTTCGTTGCCTGATTTCTGTTCATTGGCCAGACTTTGAATTCTGCAGTTGTTTCTACTTTAACATTTTGTATGAAGCAAAGTCCTTGAATTAAAAAACGAAATCACACTTTTGGACTTTTCTCTGACTGTGCTATACTCTGTATTACTGTCTTATATATTTGTTTTTTGTTACTGTCCATACTGTCTTTCTAACAGGATGATGGTGTTTACATTTAGATAAATGTGCCTTTAGGCTGAAGTCAGTCACCATTCTCTTGTCTGTAATGTGTAGTCCGAATCTGTATTCGGTTATAAGGGATATGTGTAAGCCTCAAACACGAAGTGGCAGTATTGATCATAAATACGTAAAGATTAGTTATCTTATCTGACTTATCTGAGCATATTTTGGGTTTAGATAAGCACCGTGTTGAAGTAACATGACTGGTTGTCTATGAAGTGGGCGTGTGTGTGTTGGGATGATGGAACACGCACTTGCCCAGTTCAAGTGTAAAGACGTTGTAGACCATCTGCAGATGCCAAACCCATACTTGTTTTAGCACTCTGTTTTACTACTGACACAGCAAAATGACTCACTTAAATGAACATTTTGTTCAATTAGCAAATTAGTCAAGTTCGTAAATGTTTTAATTCTAGTTTTCTGTGTAACTGCCACACCAATCGCCTCAGAGCAACCTGGAAATAATGTCGCTTATAAAGATATGTTTAAGTTTATCCTTGGCTCTAAGCATTTGCGTTAATGCGTTTCGTTCGGATTCGACTGAAATTGGATCAGCGACGCTTGCAGCAGGTAAGATCTCAGTAAGATCTCTAACCTCAGCAGAAAGGATTTCATTTCACGTGTGTTTTGTTTTTTTAGATAAAGATTTAGACATAAAAGATCCTGCATGGTCTGTTTTTGACACTCTTTCACAACACATTTATGAAGAGTGATAATTTCTAAAATAGGCTACTTTAGTACTCTTTGTAATTTGATCTCTGCATAGAGAAAACGTTCCTGAGTTGTGTCGCTGCTGAAGTGTAATACCTCAGCTCGTCTGACGGGGTCGCTGTCTCCTCGTTCAAAAACTCCAGAACATAGAGTAAAAGTCCTGACATTTCTAATTTTGATGTTTTGAGCCTGCATGAATGCAGTTTTTTTCCCCGTTTTCTTCATAATTTGAAAGTTTGGCTGTTCTTGCTGTTAAAATGTCAAGGGAAGATGTTAGACTATGGAAAGCGTTTTTTGTTTAAATCTACGAATTGTGAAGAAATGTAAAACACGTGTGCACACCCACACACATTCGGCACAGCCAAAGGCTTTGAGAGATGTATGCAATTTGGGAAATGAAAAATTGCTCATTTTCGTCAGTGAATAGGACCATCTGCATCACAGTCCTCTACAACCACTGTAAAGACACGGCCATTTAATAAAAACTGGCACAGTCACTCTACATCACTTTACATTAGAGACCCCCTCCCCGATACCCAGATACCCTTCCTCTTGTTTGACCTAGAAGAGTTGTTTTGTCTCCAGAACATGTTTTAAGTTGAAGTCATTGGATTAAGCAAAGATTTAGAAACCTCTGAAAATGGTCATATTCTTCACGTTTTTCCCCTGTGGTTTTCCGCAGTTTCAGTATGACATAATTGTCCCCGTCCTTAAATGATGTCCATGTGTGCAGGGAGATACTGCCCTAATTGATCTTGGGCTTCATCAAGTTCTCATGGGCTCCATCCCAGCCAGCTGCCCATGTGAGCCGAGACCGCCTTGTGTCCAGATGGTGCGCAGCAATAGGAATCTTGGGCTTTATGGATTAAACCTGAAGTTCTGCTGAACCCATTAGATTTTATTGCTGGGTGGAGGGAATACTGTGGTTTAAATGATTCAATAGAACTTCTTTTACTTAGTAGCCTACAGTTGATTGGGGTTGGATGTTGTCTCTCTGTCACCTCCTTAAACTGAAATCATTCAGTGGCCTTACATGTTTTAATCAACTGGGCTACATGGTTTACTTTAAATCCTTACAGTCTGTATCGTCCTTAAATGTTCATCAAGAACTTTGCACACTGTTGCTACAGATTGTGGATTATGTCATCCAAAACTGTGCAATGTAAACTGAGCTTTGTATAAATATTTGCAAGGCTTGTGCTGCTTACAAGAGCTGAGGAATTTTATAACTAAGGGATGTTTTGCGTAATTAAGTGTGAGAAAACGCAAGATGGTTTCAACCACTGCATCCATCCCAAACACATCCAACCAAGGCTGCCAGAGTTGGTTGTAGCTGTCAGCAGGCCAAAACTGTAAGCACATGGGTCAGGATTGCTAGAACTCTGTCCATGTATGTCATATAGGACTTGCATTTTTTAAATAACAGTGCATGTGTAAAGACCAACTGTTTTCTCCACTTTTTACAAAAAAAGAAGGTTGATCTAATGTCCATGTAGTCAGGGATGAATCAGTCTCACAAGCATCTTTAGATACATACGCACAGATGTGCAAGGACACACTATACACAAAATATTCCAAAATATTCTTCTGTCAATGCAAGAAAGATTATGCAATAACTAATGAATAAAAGTGCTACATAAACAACAACAAAAACGTACCCTGCATCTCCAGACAGTTGCAAATACTCAATATTAAAGCTAAATCAATAAGGAAATATAAAACTTATAACTAAAAATTTCTGTCTCACCTTTTTTCTTGATTTGATGGAAAACCAGCTACCAGACATGACCTGTGTGATGTAGATGCCCTGAGGATTGTGGTCTAAAGCCCTTTACTGACTCTAGCATTTAATATATACTGGGATCTTTGCTCACTACACAAGTCTGGCCTGGCATATTCCCTATTCTGCATACACCCGCTCAGTGTATGGTGTTTGTGGTGGTGTGCCACCTACAGGGAGGTTAGGGTCCATTTGTCCAGATTCTGGTTTGCCAATCTTTTAATTTTGATCAAAGGACTGACTTTTTGTCTACCAGGCTCCTTGTGTTGCCAGACATGTGTCTGCGATGTCATAGCAGACATAATTAATGTTGTCCCTGACTGATAATCATAATTCTGTGCAGTCAGGGTAGAATGAACAGCTTAGTCCTATGTCTGGAGATCATTATGGTCAGACAAGTGTGCGCTGTCTGGGACACAGTCCTGTAGCCCTGTAGTATTGTAGTCTGGGACACAGCCCTGTAGTCCTGTAGTCTGGAACACAGCCCTGTAGTCCTGTAGTCTGGAACACAGCCCTGTAGTCCTGTAGTCTGGGACACAGCCCTGTAGTCCTGTAGTCTGGGACACAGCCCTGTAGCCCTGTAGTCCTGTAGTCTGGGACACAGCCCTGTAGCCCTGTAGTCCTGTAGTCTTTGACACAGCCCCGTAGTACTGTTGTCTTTCACACAGCCCTGTAATCTGAAACACAGTCCTGTAGCCCTGTAGTCTGGGACACAGCCCTGTAGCCCTGTAGCCCTGTAGTCTGGGACACAGCCCTGTAGTCCTGTAGTCTTTGACACAGCCCTGTAGCCCTGTAGTCTTTGACACAGCCCCGTAGTACTGTTGTCTTTCACACAGCCCTGTAGTCCTGTAGTCTGAAACACAGTCCTGTAGTCTGGGACACAGCCCTGTAGCCCTGTAGTCCTGTAGTCTTTGACACAGCCCTGTAGTCCTATAGTCTGGGACACAGCCCTGTAGCCCTGTAGTCTGAGACACAGCCCTGTAGCCCTGTAGTCTGAGACACAGCCCTGTAGCCCTGTAGTCTTTGACACAGCCCCGTAGTACTGTTGTCTTTCACACAGCCCTGTAGTCCTATAGTCTGGGACACAGCCCTGTAGCCCTGTAGTCTGAGACACAGCCCTGTAGGTTGGGTCTGATTTGCTGTGATCTCTAGACCCTGTGTTGTTTCTTATGTTAGCTGAGGACTGGGAACTTGAAGCTGCCATAACACAGAGTGGAAGTAAAGTTTGGAAGCCAGTGCTACAGGAAGCACTTTGGAGCTACATTTGTTCACACCGCTGACCAATAATCAAGAGCTGTGTTAATCCTCAGAATAAACGATAGAACATATGGAGTGGGAATTCATCATTGGCACCACATCTTGGTCCAAGACTAAGATTAACTCATCCAGGTCTGAGAGAGTATCTCTACTCTGGAATCTTGCTCTGTTCCTCCTGCCCGTGATGTGCATGAACTAATGATGTGGAGCAGCTCTAGAGTATCTGGAAATTTCCTGGTTTGTCAACCGAAACCCTCCGTTCCTGCCGCCCTGTCTTTTAGACCCGGCCCTGACGCCAGTTACCGGGCCCTGGCAGCCGCGCCCTGATTGGTGGGATCTTCTCTTAAAGGTCCACTGTCCTCCTGAGCGCGCCCCTGCCCACGCTCCAAGAGCAACATTTGGCAGTGCTTTAGACTGCGGTAGAAGAGACAGGAGCTCTCCTGTTAGCGCTGAAAAAAGGAACCTGAGAGAGAGAGAGAGAGAGAGAGAGAGAGAGTCTCCCACACACCATCCCATACGCTGTTATTGGCTCTCTCCTTGTCTCTGTCAAGGGACCCCACCAAGGTCCCAGTGGTCACACTTCATTTATTTGATCATGAGGCTTGGTTATATAAGTATTGCTTTCTCTTAAGAGGAAAGTACAACATCTTTATTGTGAATCCTTTGACCCGAGTTTGTCCCAGTCAAGCAGCTATGTAGTACACACTGTCTGGATAGAGGGCCATTTTAAAAGGCATTTTGAAGAAACTGTTATTAGTGGGAAGTGTAGTTCACGCACAGGGGAATCTTATTTAAAGGAAATTACACTTTCAGACACTAATCCCGGCTCATAAAACGGATGTAGTCATTACCTGCTGGACGCTTGGAGAGCTTATTGTGTGTGATATTGGAAGAAATGTAACGGAGAAGCCTGGATCATCTCGGGCCGACACAGAGGCACAATCCTTACTAATCCCACCGAGGATTCACTGGTACGGTACAGGACCAACACAGGTCAGGGGGCAATGCAGCAGACATGCTGTCATAGTGAAGCAATCCAACCCAGTTCTGGAACTGTTAAATGTACACATCCCCAAAGGGGGGGGGGGGGGGGGGGGGGGGCAGGGGGTGGGGGTCAGTGTCAACATTGCATATCAAGTCCTGTCAAACATTTTAAAAGATTTTGCAATCTTCAAACGTCCTGCCATCATGTCAGACTTGTAAGACTCCACTCGCGGACAGACACAATGCAGACGCTTCATTCGGTTACATTTTTAGAGCACTGCTTTATAATGACATATTTGTGCTAACACTGGACAGAGTGTTAAATATAAGTTATATAAGGTAGGGTGGTGGATCTTTTAGTGTTCTTTTAGTGTTGGTCAAGAAACACACTTGGTCTTAGTGAAGCGTTTGTGCACTCTGAACATTTGATCTTGCATTTATTCAGTCATCTTTAAATCATCTCCAAAAAGGCCTTTCATAAAGCACTACACGTTCACGTCATCCCCCTTTATGGTGTCAGAGTCAAAGTAGACTTAACCAGTTGGTCACTATAACCAGTTGGTCACTATACTCTATTTTCATTTCTGCCCAGTTATAGATGGGTGATAGTCATTGCAATATTGTTGCTTTATCTCTGTTCCATAATGGCATATAATACGAGAGTAAACTGATATATAAACACATGAACATATCACTACCGCAGTAATTTTCTGAACTAATTCCTAAATTGAAGAGTTTTTGCCTGAATTGAAGTGTAAACCTGTGAATAAAAGCAGCTGGAGGACTGAATGTACAATAGAGTTCATATAGGACCTTTCAGACTGTAGTGATTGTTCTGTGTGCTGCAGCCGTTTCCCACACTTCAAGTCTCTTCATGTTTCTGTGTCTATCTTGATGTAAGATGTGCATTGTTGAACTCCGGCCAGAAAACCTGGGCAGGTGGCCAGGTGGCCTTTGACCAGCCCGTCAGGCTACACACTGTGTGCGTGTTCTGCACCCCAGTGCCCCTCAGGGCCTGGAATGTGTGTATTCCTGCTATGATGTAGCTCACGGTTGGAGGGCCAGGACTCCACCTCCACCTCCCTGTACAGACAGTGACTCCAGACCAGGCTGATACCACTTTATTGCTAATGGCCAGTTGGCCATCAGGTCAGAATGAACTGAAGGTTTTAAATGACAGGCCGTGATCACTGAAATGGCACCATAGACCTTCCTAGGGTGACCTCTGTGGATACCCATAAACACGCCACTGTTGGTTTGGATTTGGTCATGTATCATTGTTATTGTTGTCTGAAGGAATGGTAGTGGTTTACTGTATGGAGATCAACCACTGTTACTTT
Source organism: Brachyhypopomus gauderio (assembly GCF_052324685.1). Taxonomy (NCBI): domain Eukaryota; kingdom Metazoa; phylum Chordata; class Actinopteri; order Gymnotiformes; family Hypopomidae; genus Brachyhypopomus; species Brachyhypopomus gauderio. The sequence goes on from NC_135213.1 coordinate 38,695,065, forward strand.
GGTCACGTGGCGGTGATAATGTGCTGAATGAACAGTGTGATCTGCACAGGTCTTTTCTCTTCTTCGGCACCATGGTGAATTGTCCTCCACTGTGTTCACGTATGAGTAATGGCATGTCAAAGGTGAACCGAGCTCCCATCATGTCTGCTCAACTGTCATCGCTGACTTTTCAAAATAAAAGTGTTTTTTATTTTACATTCTCCAGTCCCCAAAGAAGCTGCTCTGGTGTGCTTAGAAAAGCGGAGATATGTTTAGATAACCAGTCCTCAGCCTGATTAGATCTCTTCACATAGAATCATGGAGAATCTTCTCTACATCTTCATATATACTTGGCCTCCAATTTATTATATACTCCAGTTTCCCAGAGAGGTGGTTGGTTCTACCAGGAACGTTGGTGGTCTAGCAGAGATCAGCATGACTGGTGAGACGTTGTGAGACGTTGGCATTATTGCATTATAAGTCAACATTACTATGACATCTTTGGCAGCCTAATTTTTTTTTCTCAAAATGAAAAATTATGTTTAAACATGATGTATTTGCAATCATAATTTTGTGAAACTGACCATCGTCAAAGTATCATGTCAAGTTTTTTATTTATTTCTGTTTACAGCTTTATAGTTTCAGACATGAATAAGAGATGATCAGACAAAATTCATGTTTACCTGGTTTGGTTATTTTTTGCATGATTATACCTGTGAAAACACTATAGCTCTTTTGCTGCCTGCTAAAGTTCCCAAACCCTTACTGCTGACACAGGGCAGGGGATTGTGCAGACATGCACCCCCTGTCCACGTCTGGATACCCAGGAGAAGGCAGGAAGTCAGATGTCTGGAGTGATCAAGGCTTTTGCTGGTGCATTGCAGAGATGGGATTCTGGCCAGACGAGGTCTGCTTGGTAATGGTGCTGACATCTGGGCTGGAGAGCACGTTCAGAGATGTTATTGGGTTTTAGATTTCACAGGACCCGATGATTAGCAGCTAGAAATGTGAGAATGATGCTTCCCAAAAGAAAAGACATTTGTCATTTAATAATTACATAGGCAATTTTGTAGTGAAATCTATATACATATCTGCCTATCTATATCTAAAAAGGAACCCTTATTTAAAAAAACTGTGTGCGTGTGTATACAATATGTGTGTGTGTGTGTGTGTATGTATGTGTGTATATATATATATATATATATAATGTATTTCATTTAATTTGGTCTACTGAAAATACTTCCAATTTTATTTGATATTTGAGATATATCAAATAAAGCCATGCTGAAACATCATATGTGAACTCTGACCAGCCACTCTGAAGTACTTCATGTTTGAGCTAAATGTTGAAACTGCAGTGACCCTCTGATCTATTGGGTCAAAAGTCACTTGATCACCTCTTAAGTGTTATGAGATTGCATTGGATTTTTAACATGTTAATACAGTTCTAATCTCTCTAAGTCCCATATAGTATTTCTCACTTGTTGGTGTTACACAGGAAGGGGAATAGTGTTAAAGGTATGTATTACTAAGTCTAATGGAACATGTGCTAGTTTGTGGGCTGTAATGAGTATTGGTGGTTTAATGCCTCCATCAGATGCTCCCTGTTAACCCAGGGGTGCGTGTTACGGGCCCCTCAGTGGTGAAGGTGTCTGTCTGGTCGGAGTCATCGACATGTCGTGCTGCTGTGAAGAGTGAGACACTTTTATTAGGGACGGATGGGCTGATGTCACACGCTGGTCCGGTGTCAGGCCCGTCCCCGTGATGTATGATCCGTTATACCTGCCTCGTTCCGTTCCTGAGAGGCCCGTGTGATGAGGCCAGCAGTGAAAACACTGGTGTTTTGTGAAGTTCTAGTGAGGTCATGTGAACCAGCGTTCCCTTTGCCTTCTCTCTACACACTAATCCAGGAGTTCAGGAGGCCTAATATCAACTCTCTGTGTTTCACAGCCGTGATGCCTCTCAGCAGTCTAAACCAGCGTTAGTTTATACCCCACTATCAATCCTATAATTAAGGAACTCTCTGCACTGAACTCATCTCTGATTACAGCAAACGGGCCAATTAAGAGAAACTGATTAGAAGTTCCATCCCCCTTTACATAATCGCTGCTTCAAGGTTTTCTTTTGTTTGTTTTTTTTAAACTAGCCCTCCGTGTAAATGAAACACAATCCGGAACAGGGAGGGGGGGCTAATTGAGCATTAAATGGGACACAAATGCCCCCAGACACCAGAGCCGTGGTCTGGCTGAGCTGCAGATGAGGGGATCTTGGGAATTCCAAGATTGGCACTGAATGTCCAGTTCCTGTCGAGGTATTTGAGCAACTGGCAGGCACTTTAGAGAAGGAAACGGCGGTATATGAGATCTTGGCTGCATCTCCTCTCTCCGAGGAGTGTGAAACTGATTCTGGCTTAGACTGGCAGAGTCAGGTGTGTGGCTGCAGCTCTGTGGACGTGTGAGCCGTATTTCAGCAGCGACCCTGACGGTCCAGGCCCAGTACCGTCTGTTCCAGTGGGGGGCGCTCAGGGTGCGATTACTGCTGACCTGGTTCCACCATCCACTCAAGGAACTGTGTTGCTGAGCAGAGCCGTGAGTAGATCTTCCATTACGCTCTCATTACTTCCCAAGCTGTGGTGTCTGAGGCTCTCTGCGTTTTTTGAGCCCAATCTGGGAGGCTGCCAAAGAAACCGTTAGGATGCATTAACGAGCAAATTAAGACTAATTGGAGCAGGTCAGGCCTGTAGGTGGATTAACCTCGACGTTCAGGCATGAGGTGTAGAATGAAGACCAATGGATGACACCGTGTTTCATCCCACCCAAGAGTTGGGCCCTGTAGAAAGACATAGACGACTCTAATCGAGTTTTTTTGTTAAGAGGAGATTAAACCAGTCTCCATTTAATAAAGGTTATGATAAGGGTTAGGGAAAGTAATGATGGTCTCTGTTGCTGCTTTATGGCAGACTTGCACATGGATCTGGGATGCATCTTAATTGTTTACAACATAAAACCTTTTTCTCTTATTTGTTTGCTCCAATGTACCAATAAGCACATGGCCCACTGTGCATTCTGCTCTTTAATTGGCTGGGAGGTGTGAGGCTGTGATTGGTGATGTCACGTCCAGCCCCTCCCTCCTCCCTGGTCCCGCCTAGCTCCCCGCTCCCATTCGTTCCTCCCTCTGTCTGTCACGCCCCGTCGTCAGTCTCGTACACCTGAGTCTTGTTCCACCGTCGTGTTTCCGTGTATAAAAACCCCCTCGTGTTTTACCCCGGTGTCGGTCATTCCCTGCACGGTAATCCCTCGCTCCTTCTTATCTCGTTTCCTCCCTAGACCTGTTCCTCCCGCTTCATGTTCTCCCTTTTTACTTCGCTCCCTGTCGGTTTGTTAGTTGTTCCCAGTGTCCTACGCCTGTGTCTAGCGCTTGTGTTCTGAGTATGTCCCCTCGTTAGTATTCCTTGTATTGTTCTTCTGGCTGTCTGTTTGGGTTTTTCTACTGTTATGTTTTAGCGTTTCTTGTGTCTAGTTGCCCCGGTATTCATTGTTGCTTATGTGTTTACAGTTGTTAGTTATGTGTTCATACGTATGCTTGTTCCCAGTTGTTTAACGTTCCCGTTTAGTTCTTGCTCTCTCCCCGTTAGTTTGCTTAGCTCCCTCTGTCTTCCGTGTCCTTATCGTGTTTGTATCCCCTTTCATTAAAAACAACTATACTCTGCATTTGCGTCATGCCTGCCCGTCGCAAACGTTACAGAATGACCGACCAGTCTAACGCGACGCAGCAGAGTACTGAAACGATGGTTGTGTCTATACAACCGTTTGACCGAGATGCTTTCAACGAGCGGTTGGATTCCATCCAAGCCATGCTTGGTAAAGACGCTGATGGGAAACCTGTAGCGCTACCCTCTCTCTGTCTAGTCCCTGAGGTGTACGATGGTGAGAGAGGGTTGGTCAGGAGCTTTCTCCTCCAATGTGAGGGTTACTTACAATTCCTCACGATACCTAAGCCACCGGAGGACATACAGGTCATATTTATGCGGTCGTTGTTGAAGGGGAAAGCCTTAGAGTGGGCCAACATTGTCCTTGCACACCGGGATACCGACGCATGGACTGTGGAGGGGTTTAGCCGGACATTATGTGAAAGGTTTGGTGGAGGTGTATTTGAGTCTGCTCCTCAGTGTCGACGGGGAGTGCCTGCGGACCTGTTGATCAGCAATGGGATCGAGACCTCCACACCCTTCGACGACACCAGCACTGCAGCCCGGCCTCACGACGACGCCGTCCCAGCCTACGGTGACCGCATCCCGGAAGCCACTCCCCAAAGGCCCCCCCAGAATTTTTTGGGGGGACGCAGTGGCCACTCACCGCAGGAATGGCCAGCTCGGACCCAGGATGACGTCGGCCCGGTGGCCACGCCCCCCGATGACGTCGGCCCGGTGGCCACGCCCCCCGATGACGTCGGCCCGGTGGCCACGCCCCCCGATGACGTCGGCCCGGCGGCCACGCCCCCCGATGACGTCGGCCCGGCCGCCACGCCCCCCGATGACGTCGGCCCGGCGGCCACGCCCGCCGATGACGTCGCTCCGGCCGCCACGCCCGCCGATGACGTCGCTCCGGCCGCCACGCCCGCCGATGACGTCGCCTCGGCGGACACGCCCGCCGATGACGTCGCCTCGGCGGACACGCCCTCCGATGACGTCGCCTCGGCGGACACGCCCTCCGATGACGTCTTCACGGCGACGCCGCCTGTTCCCGCTCCCCGCCAGCGGGCTCCGCCTGTTCCCGCTCCCCGCCAGCGGGCTCCGCCTGTTCCCGCTCCCCGCCAGCGGGCTCCGCCTGCTCCCGCTCCCCGCCAGCGGCCCCCGCCTGTTCCCGCACCCCGCCAGCGGCCCCCGCCTGTTCCCGCACCCCGCCAGCGGGCCCCGCCTGTTCCCGCACCCCGCCAGCGGGCCCCGCCTGTTCCCGCACCCCGCCAGCGGGCCCCGCCTGTCTCAGCTGCACGCCAGCGGGCCCCGCCTGTCTCAGCTGCACGCCAGCGGGCCCCGCCTGTCTCAGCTGCACGCCCGGCTCCCCAGGACACTCCTCAGCTTACGCCAGCCCCCCCAGTGACTGCCTTGCCCGCCTGTGGGCCTGGGGCTGGCTCCATGCTGAACCGTCTGGACACTGAAACCCTTGTTGACCCTGTTTTACACTCGCCTGTGTTCCCTTTTTTGCCCTGTCCCCTCCCTGGCTTCCTGTTGGTCCCCGTTCCTGTGTGCGTGTCTGTCCGCGTCCGCGTGCCTGTCCCTGTGTCCGTCCTTGGTGGTATCCTCCATGTCCCTGTGCCAGTCTCTGTTCCCCAGGTAGTCACCCACTTTGTTCCCGTCCCTGTCTCCGTCGTCCTCCGTCTGTTTGCCTCTGTGTCCCAGCCTTCCCGAGTGTCCAGTCCTGTACCCTTGACCACGCCTTGTCCAGCCCCCTTGGTCTCGCCCCCTGTGTCGACCCCCTGTCCTGTCTTGTCTGGCCCCGTTCCTTGTCCTGGTCCTCCCGTGCGTTCGGTGCCCAAGCCATTGTGTCGGTCCTGCCCCGTGTCTGTTGTCCCCGCCCCGGCCTCGCCCTCTCGTTTCCCTCTGTGCCGTGGTGTCTCTGTCCCCAACGTCTGTCCGGTCCTCCCTGGTTGGCGTGCCCCGGAGTTGCACGCCTTGAGGGGGGGTTATGTCACGTCCAGCCCCTCCCTCCTCCCTGGTCCCGCCTAGCTCCCCGCTCCCATTCGTTCCTCCCTCTGTCTGTCACGCCCCGTCGTCAGTCTCGTACACCTGAGTCTTGTTCCACCGTCGTGTTTCCGTGTATAAAAACCCCCTCGTGTTTTACCCCGGTGTCGGTCATTCCCTGCACGGTAATCCCTCGCTCCTTCTTATCTCGTTTCCTCCCTAGACCTGTTCCTCCCGCTTCATGTTCTCCCTTTTTACTTCGCTCCCTGTCGGTTTGTTAGTTGTTCCCAGTGTCCTACGCCTGTGTCTAGCGCTTGTGTTCTGAGTATGTCCCCTCGTTAGTATTCCTTGTATTGTTCTTCTGGCTGTCTGTTTGGGTTTTTCTACTGTTATGTTTTAGCGTTTCTTGTGTCTAGTTGCCCCGGTATTCATTGTTGCTTATGTGTTTACAGTTGTTAGTTATGTGTTCATACGTATGCTTGTTCCCAGTTGTTTAACGTTCCCGTTTAGTTCTTGCTCTCTCCCCGTTAGTTTGCTTAGCTCCCTCTGTCTTCCGTGTCCTTATCGTGTTTGTATCCCCTTTCATTAAAAACAACTATACTCTGCATTTGCGTCATGCCTGCCCGTCGCAAACGTTACAGAATGACCGACCAGTCTAACGCGACGCAGCAGAGTACTGAAACGATGGTTGTGTCTATACAACCGTTTGACCGAGATGCTTTCAACGAGCGGTTGGATTCCATCCAAGCCATGCTTGGTAAAGACGCTGATGGGAAACCTGTAGCGCTACCCTCTCTCTGTCTAGTCCCTGAGGTGTACGATGGTGAGAGAGGGTTGGTCAGGAGCTTTCTCCTCCAATGTGAGGGTTACTTACAATTCCTCACGATACCTAAGCCACCGGAGGACATACAGGTCATATTTATGCGGTCGTTGTTGAAGGGGAAAGCCTTAGAGTGGGCCAACATTGTCCTTGCACACCGGGATACCGACGCATGGACTGTGGAGGGGTTTAGCCGGACATTATGTGAAAGGTTTGGTGGAGGTGTATTTGAGTCTGCTCCTCAGTGTCGACGGGGAGTGCCTGCGGACCTGTTGATCAGCAATGGGATCGAGACCTCCACACCCTTCGACGACACCAGCACTGCAGCCCGGCCTCACGACGACGCCGTCCCAGCCTACGGTGACCGCATCCCGGAAGCCACTCCCCGAAGGCCCCCCCAGAATTTTTTGGGGGGACGCAGTGGCCACTCACCGCAGGAATGGCCAGCTCGGACCCAGGATGACGTCGGCCCGGTGGCCACGCCCCCCGATGACGTCGGCCCGGTGGCCACGGCCCCCGATGACGTCGGCCCGGTGGCCACGCCCCCCGATGACGTCGGCCCGGTGGCCACGCCCCCCGATGACGTCGGCCCGGCGGCCACGCCCCCCGATGACGTCGGCCCGGCGGCCACGCCCCCCGATGACGTCGGCCCGGCGGCCACGCCCGCCGATGACGTCGCTCCGGCCGCCACGCCCGCCGATGACGTCGCTCCGGCCGCCACGCCCGCCGATGACGTCGCCTCGGCGGACACGCCCGCCGATGACGTCGCCTCGGCGGACACGCCCTCCGATGACGTCGCCTCGGCGGACACGCCCTCCGATGACGTCTTCACGGCGACGCCGCCTGTTCCCGCTCCCCGCCAGCGGGCTCCGCCTGTTCCCGCTCCCCGCCAGCGGGCTCCGCCTGTTCCCGCTCCCCGCCAGCGGGCTCCGCCTGCTCCCGCTCCCCGCCAGCGGCCCCCGCCTGTTCCCGCACCCCGCCAGCGGGCCCCGCCTGTTCCCGCACCCCGCCAGCGGGCCCCGCCTGTTCCCGCACCCCGCCAGCGGGCCCCGCCTGTTCCCGCACCCCGCCAGCGGGCCCCGCCTGTTCCCGCACCCCGCCAGCGGGCCCCGCCTGTCTCAGCTGCACGCCAGCGGGCCCCGCCTGTCTCAGCTGCACGCCAGCGGGCCCCGCCTGTCTCAGCTGCACGCCCGGCTCCCCAGGACACTCCTCAGCTTACGCCAGCCCCCCCAGTGACTGCCTTGCCCGCCTGTGGGCCTGGGGCTGGCTCCATGCTGAACCGTCTGGACACTGAAACCCTTGTTGACCCTGTTTTACACTCGCCTGTGTTCCCTTTTTTGCCCTGTCCCCTCCCTGGCTTCCTGTTGGTCCCCGTTCCTGTGTGCGTGTCTGTCCACGTCCGCGTGCCTGTCCCTGTGTCCGTCCTTGGTGGTATCCTCCATGTCCCTGTGCCAGTCTCTGTTCCCCAGGTAGTCACCCACTTTGTTCCCGTCCCTGTCTCCGTCGTCCTCCGTCTGTTTGCCTCTGTGTCCCAGCCTTCCCGAGTGTCCAGTCCTGTACCCTTGACCACGCCTTGTCCAGCCCCCTTGGTCTCGCCCCCTGTGTCGACCCCCTGTCCTGTCTCGTCTGGCCCTGTTCCTTGTCCTGGTCCTCCCGTGCGTTCGGTGCCCAAGCCATTGTGTCCGTCCTGCCCCGTGTCTGTTGTCCCCGCCCCGGCCTCGCCCTCTCGTTTCCCTCTGTGCCGTGGTGTCTCTGTCCCCAACGTCTGTCCGGTCCTCCCTGGTTGGCGTGCCCCGGAGTTGCACGCCTTGAGGGGGGGTTATGTCACGTCCAGCCCCTCCCTCCTCCCTGGTCCCGCCTAGCTCCCCGCTCCCATTCGTTCCTCCCTCTGTCTGTCACGCCCCGTCGTCAGTCTCGTACACCTGAGTCTTGTTCCACCGTCGTGTTTCCGTGTATAAAAACCCCCTCGTGTTTTACCCCGGTGTCGGTCATTCCCTGCACGGTAATCCCTCGCTCCTTCTTATCTCGTTTCCTCCCTAGACCTGTTCCTCCCGCTTCATGTTCTCCCTTTTTACTTCGCTCCCTGTCGGTTTGTTAGTTGTTCCCAGTGTCCTACGCCTGTGTCTAGCGCTTGTGTTCTGAGTATGTCCCCTCGTTAGTATTCCTTGTATTGTTCTTCTGGCTGTCTGTTTGGGTTTTTCTACTGTTATGTTTTAGCGTTTCTTGTGTCTAGTTGCCCCGGTATTCATTGTTGCTTATGTGTTTACAGTTGTTAGTTATGTGTTCATACGTATGCTTGTTCCCAGTTGTTTAACGTTCCCGTTTAGTTCTTGCTCTCTCCCCGTTAGTTTGCTTAGCTCCCTCTGTCTTCCGTGTCCTTATCGTGTTTGTATCCCCTTTCATTAAAAACAACTATACTCTGCATTTGCGTCATGCCTGCCCGTCGCAAACGTTACAGAATGACCGACCAGTCTAACGCGACGCAGCAGAGTACTGAAACGATGGTTGTGTCTATACAACCGTTTGACCGAGATGCTTTCAACGAGCGGTTGGATTCCATCCAAGCCATGCTTGGTAAAGACGCTGATGGGAAACCTGTAGCGCTACCCTCTCTCTGTCTAGTCCCTGAGGTGTACGATGGTGAGAGAGGGTTGGTCAGGAGCTTTCTCCTCCAATGTGAGGGTTACTTACAATTCCTCACGATACCTAAGCCACCGGAGGACATACAGGTCATATTTATGCGGTCGTTGTTGAAGGGGAAAGCCTTAGAGTGGGCCAACATTGTCCTTGCACACCGGGATACCGACGCATGGACTGTGGAGGGGTTTAGCCGGACATTATGTGAAAGGTTTGGTGGAGGTGTATTTGAGTCTGCTCCTCAGTGTCGACGGGGAGTGCCTGCGGACCTGTTGATCAGCAATGGGATCGAGACCTCCACACCCTTCGACGACACCAGCACTGCAGCCCGGCCTCACGACGACGCCGTCCCAGCCTACGGTGACCGCATCCCGGAAGCCACTCCCCGAAGGCCCCCCCAGAATTTTTTGGGGGGACGCAGTGGCCACTCACCGCAGGAATGGCCAGCTCGGACCCAGGATGACGTCGGCCCGGTGGCCACGCCCCCCGATGACGTCGGCCCGGTGGCCACGCCCCCCGATGACGTCGGCCCGGTGGCCACGCCCCCGATGACGTCGGCCCGGCGGCCACGCCCCCCGATGACGTCGGCCCGGCGGCCACGCCCCCCGATGACGTCGGCCCGGCGGCCACGCCCCCCGATGACGTCGGCCCGGCGGCCACGCCCGCCGATGACGTCGCTCCGGCCGCCACGCCCGCCGATGACGTCGCTCCGGCCGCCACGCCCGCCGATGACGTCGCCTCGGCGGACACGCCCGCCGATGACGTCGCCTCGGCGGACACGCCCTCCGATGACGTCGCCTCGGCGGACACGCCCTCCGATGACGTCTTCACGGCGACGCCGCCTGTTCCCGCTCCCCGCCAGCGGGCTCCGCCTGTTCCCGCTCCCCGCCAGCGGGTTCCGCCTGTTCCCGCTCCCCGCCAGCGGGCTCCGCCTGTTCCCGCTCCCCGCCAGCGGCCCCCGCCTGTTCCCGCTCCCCGCCAGCGGCCCCCGCCTGTTCCCGCACCCCGCCAGCGGGCCCCGCCTGTTCCCGCACCCCGCCAGCGGGCCCCGCCTGTTCCCGCACCCCGCCAGCGGGCCCCGCCTGTTCCCGCACCCCGCCAGCGGGCCCCGCCTGTCTCAGCTGCACGCCAGCGGGCCCCGCCTGTCTCAGCTGCACGCCAGCGGGCCCCGCCTGTCTCAGCTGCACGCCCGGCTCCCCAGGACACTCCTCAGCTTACGCCAGCCCCCCCAGTGACTGCCTTGCCCGCCTGTGGGCCTGGGGCTGGCTCCATGCTGAACCGTCTGGACACTGAAACCCTTGTTGACCCTGTTTTACACTCGCCTGTGTTCCCTTTTTTGCCCTGTCCCCTCCCTGGCTTCCTGTTGGTCCCCGTTCCTGTGTGCGTGTCTGTCCGCGTCCGCGTGCCTGTCCCTGTGTCCGTCCTTGGTGGTATCCTCCATGTCCCTGTGCCAGTCTCTGTTCCCCAGGTAGTCACCCACTTTGTTCCCGTCCCTGTCTCCGTCGTCCTCCGTCTGTTTGCCTCTGTGTCCCAGCCTTCCCGAGTGTCCAGTCCTGTTCCCTTGACCACGCCTTGTCCAGCCCCCTTGGTCTCGCCCCCTGTGTCGACCCCCTGTCCTGTCTCGTCTGGCCCCGTTCCTTGTCCTGGTCCTCCCGTGCGTTCGGTGCCCAAGCCATTGTGTCCGTCCTGCCCCGTGTCTGTTGTCCCCGCCCCGGCCTCGCCCTCTCGTTTCCCTCTGTGCCGTGGTGTCTCTGTCCCCAACGTCTGTCCGGTCCTCCCTGGTTGGCGTGCCCCGGAGTTGCACGCCTTGAGGGGGGGTTATGTCACGTCCAGCCCCTCCCTCCTCCCTGGTCCCGCCTAGCTCCCCGCTCCCATTCGTTCCTCCCTCTGTCTGTCACGCCCCGTCGTCAGTCTCGTACACCTGAGTCTTGTTCCACCGTCGTGTTTCCGTGTATAAAAACCCCCTCGTGTTTTACCCCGGTGTCGGTCATTCCCTGCACGGTAATCCCTCGCTCCTTCTTATCTCGTTTCCTCCCTAGACCTGTTCCTCCCACTTCATGTTCTCCCTTTTTACTTCGCTCCCTGTCGGTTTGTTAGTTGTTCCCAGTGTCCTACGCCTGTGTCTAGCGCTTGTGTTCTGAGTATGTCCCCTCGTTAGTATTCCTTGTATTGTTCTTCTGGCTGTCTGTTTGGGTTTTTCTACTGTTATGTTTTAGCGTTTCTTGTGTCTAGTTGCCCCGGTATTCATTGTTGCTTATGTGTTTACAGTTGTTAGTTATGTGTTCATACGTATGCTTGTTCCCAGTTGTTTAACGTTCCCGTTTAGTTCTTGCTCTCTCCCCGTTAGTTTGCTTAGCTCCCTCTGTCTTCCGTGTCCTTATCGTGTTTGTATCCCCTTTCATTAAAAACAACTATACTCTGCATTTGCGTCATGCCTGCCCGTCGCAAACGTTACAGGTGAGCTGTGAGATGTGTGTGTGTGTGTGTGTGTGTGTGTGTGTGTGTGCGCTTCATGGAGTCGGGACATAGTACCAGAAGCAGCGAATGAGAGCATTCACACGTGTTCTGACCGAGCCGTGTACTGAGGCGGGTTGAGGCTTGTCCATATCCATCATCCAATCTAAAATGGTCATGTGACATGTTGCAGTAACGTGATGTTCCTCTTGTATCCAGGCAGTAAGTGTGTATGAGCTTTCTCTGTTTTTAACAAAGCAACATGTGTTTGCGTCCCCATCTTTGTCCACTCAGGAGAAACTGTTTGACTTCTTTCCCATCATGGGGATACAGGATTGTTGTGAACGTAATGGGCGTGTGTGCTGCTCCTGGATCAGTTCTGCTCACGATACTTCACAGCTGTCCTCACAGGAGCCCAAGATCTCCTGTATCCTGGAGCTGAAGATCTCACACAGAGCAGAGAACACTGCTGTCTGTTTTATTAGTCCCTCCAGAGGAAACGTGCTGCAGTGTCTCGTCTGCGTGGTACTACAGGAAGAGAATAACAGCAGAGCCTCCCGGGGGATCCCTCTGTGCTTCTTCCCCTGGCACTGTGTGTGTGTGTGTGTGTGTGTGTGTGTGTGTGTGTGTGTGTTGAGTGAGGGAAGTGAGTGAAAGAGATGAGATGGAGAAATCTCTTCCACACAGTGCCTGTGTTTGTTAAGTGTGTGTGTGTGTGTGTGTGTGTTTGTGTGTGTGTGTGTGTGTGTGTGTGTGTGTGTGTGTGTGTGTGTGTTTGTGTGTGTGCACTGAGCAGAATCCTTGGGCAAGACGGATTTTTCATCAGTCTCCTCGGTGAGGAGCTGTGTGTAACTCGGTGAGGGGTTGTAGGAACTCTGGGGTTCTGTTTGTAACTCAGTGTGTAACTCAGTGGGGTTCAGTGTGTAACTCAGTGGGGTTCAGTGTGTAACTCAGTGGGGTTCAGTGTGTAACTTGGTGGGGTTCAGTGTGTAACTCGGTGGGGTTCAGTGTGTAACTCGGTGGGGTTCAGTGTGTAACTGAGACCCGACAACATAACGACTGAAGACAACACAAGCCTGCAGTGGAGGCTTCTTTTCAACACACACTGAAATAAGAGGTCAGTGCTGCTGTAGCTGAACACCCTTAATGGAGATCTGCCGGCCCCGCCCCCTCACCCCCCCCCACCCCCCAGCGATCTGCCGGCCCCGCCCCCTCACCCCCCAGCGTCTGTCAGAATGAACGGAGTCGCTACAACCTCTTTTCTTTTTTCATATCTCTGCTTCCTTCCTTTCAGCTGTCGTGCTGTAATGCCCAGGAAGTCCCAAACCTCCGTGGGGGAGGAAAATCGTGTATCATAAGATCGCAACCCTGCTTCTCAAACGTCGTGTGCATCTCGTTTTCTCATGGTCTGGGCCCGTTTCTGCACGGAAGCGTCTGTGGGTAGCCATCGCCCACGGCGACAGGGAGGAGGAGAGGGGAGGGGCACATGGACTCATTCTCACCAAACCTGACCCACGACCCGCTTAACCCAGACCACAGGAAGAGGCAATGTCCTCGCACTAGAACTTCTCTGCTTCTCAGAGTCATCCAGCATAAATCTTCCATACCTGACCCCTGGGGAACCTCCTGAATTATCTCTGCTCCTTACATACATCATGGAAAAATTATCAGGCTTCTCCAAGTGAATGTGAGTCTGAGATTAGGCTTTGTTTTCCCATCTCTATAATACAGTTATATACATTTTATTAGACCTTTATTTATACAGGTAGTCCCATTGAGACTTGGCGTCTCATTTACAAGAGAGACCTCTTTTCAATACAATATAAAACAACAATTAAGCTAAAAATAACACTTAAATAATATTAGTGGTGGGCCGTTAACGGCGGTCGTTAATTTGATACTCTTATCGGGCGATATAAAAATTATCGCCGTTAATCTATTCTTAAAGTTGGGTTGGGAACTGGGTCAAAATGGGTAAGCAAACTATGATAACTTTCAACTTGATAGTTGAGCTCGGCTGTATTCCTAACCAAATTGCACAGTAGGGGCGAGAACGAGTTTTCAAACCTGTGAATTACAAATCGTACGTGTGTTTACATGGATGCAGCCACGAAGTCGCCCGGTTTGCTTCATGGAAAATTCATTTTTAGGAACGTAAAGTGTTACCGGAGCGGAGCTCGGAGCGGTCGTTTTCTGCATGGTCCTAGCGCTAGATTCGTATCGTTATGTAGGCTTACAAATTCATGTTTAACTGAATAAACGAGTAGCCTACATTTTATTGAGCATGTTTTTTTTCTTCAAGTATCAAAGTAGAACAGCTTCCTCAAGCAGTCATTGATGCATTTTGGAAACAGGAGATGAGCCCCTGGTCTAACGCACCCCCTGTATTAAGAATCCCTATCTCAAAAACTGACTTTTAGTCATTACTTGGGTAGCACGCATATGAGCCATTTTAATATAGATTAATCTAGATTAATCTAGATTAATTTCAAGATTTCAGTGAGATTAATCTAGATTAAAAAAATTAATCTATGCCCACCCCTAAATAATAAACATATTATTCATACACATCATAAAACAATGTACAAGATAGATATAAAAAATTTACAGTAACTAGATAACTAATATTCATAAAACATAAAACATAGCATATTTATACTGATTAATAATTACATGTGCAGGTATCTATAAATCTCTTCTCTAAAACTTTCAGCAGAGCTTTAAAATCCCTAAGTGTGACCAGACTGGACAGCTTCAATTCCTTTTGAAGCAAGTTCCACCTGGAGGGACCGGAAAAGGAAAACGCCTTTTTACCAAGCTCGGTCCGCACCGAAGGAACACTAAAAGAGATAAAATCCTGGGAGCGAAGGCTGTAACATTGCTCTTTACGAGAAAAAAATGTAAAAAGGTAAGATGGTGCCAGATTAAGAATAGATTTATAAATAAATAAGTAAAAATGTAAAAGCCTGCGGTTATGTAAGGAGGGCCAGTTTACCAAGGGGTATAAGGTATAGTGATGAGTAAGGGATCTCGCACCTGTAATAAATCTAATGGCCCCATGGTAAGCAGCGTCCAACATACGTAGTGAGGAGGCAGAGGCATTCATATATATTACATCACCATAATCTAACCTACTTAAAAAGGTAGCCGAAACCAACTGCTTCCTAGCTCTAAAAGAAAAACAGGACTTATTTCTAAAAAAGAAACCAAGTTGCAACTTGAGCTTTTTAAGAAGACATACAATGTGGGGGATAAAAGTCAATTTCTCATCAACAGTGATGCCAAGGTATGTATATGATGTTACAAAATCAATTTGCAATCCTTGTGCAGTCGTAATAGTGGGTAAGGGAGAAGGTACTTTCTTACTGTTAGAAAATAACATTCCCTTCGTTTTTTTAGCATTTATAACCAAGTTGTAATAACTGCGACTGAATGGTGTTAAAAGCAGTCTGAAGGTGCTTAAAAACAAGAGCAATTGATTTTGCATGACAATAAATTACAGTGTCATCAGCATAGAAATGCACAGATGCATTTACAAGATAATGGGCCAGATTATTAATATAAATAATAAAAAGAGTTGGGCCTAAAACTGAACCTTGAGGGACACCCCTGGAGATTTCTAAAAAACTGGAAGTCTGACCCCCATATTGTACACACTGCTTTCGGTCAGTTAAGTAATTCAGGAACCAGCCCATAGCCTGCTCTAAAAACCCAATATCTAAAAGCCTTTGGCATAAAATCCCATGATCAACTGTGTCAAAAGCCTTAGAGAGATCAACAAAAAGGGCAGCACAATAATGCTCTGTGTCTAGAACTTCAATTACATCATTTAAAACTTTTAAAGAGGCAGTTACTGTACCATGTTGCTTTCTAAACCCAGATTGATGAGGTGATAAAATGTTTCTTGAATCCAAATAATGCTTGACCTGTTCATTTATAATCCTTTCCATGACTTTTGCTAAAACACACAATTTCGAGATAGGCCTGTAATTATTTAAGGCTGTAGGATCCCCACCTTTCAGTAAGGGTAAAACATAAGCCGATTTCCAGAGATTAGGAGTTTTGTTTTCTTGCTTGAGCTATGATGTCAGCAGCTAATTGTAGAAAATAAGGTGGGAGGTTGTCTGGACCAGAATATTTTTTAACATCTAGCCTTTTTAGCTCCTTACAGACCTCACTTACAGGAATACATGATGCTAGGATCACATACTTTGATTTTTAATGTCCCAGAAAGTCTTTCAAACCTGAATCACAGTGTCTCTGTGATTAATATTTGGTATGTAAGCAACCTATCGTGTTGTAGTGTTGTAGCTCTTTTGCTGCTCATTCTAGCTGTGGAAATGATGCTGTCGTATATATTTGGGGGATTTATACACTCCCCAACCCTGTAATTGCATTTTTCAGGAGCGATAACGTTTGATCATCCATTGATCTCCATGAATGCTGTATTGTGTGCGCTTCTTACAGAAGAGGAGGAACAAAGTTTGGACCTTTTCACCCAGAAGATGGACGTGCTGAAACACCTGTTTGGCCTCGTGCCCCAGAGTAACAATGTGTCTCTGTATGAGGAGGACGGAGGGTGTTCAGTCCTCAGCGTGGGGATCTACTCAACGCTGACGCTACCCACACGCAGCGTCTTCGGCCCGAGGTCTGGCCCACGCATTCGTTCTGCTCCAGGAGGGACAGGGCTGCTTACCGTGATGTTTGTGTAACTGTGTTGTGTGACTGTGTGTTTGTGTATGGGGGGGATGCTGGTTTAACAGCTTTGCGGACGAGTTCAGCGTGTTTCTCCAGCTACGGAGCTCTCAGGAACTGGACCGCAGCGTCCTGACCATCCTGGACTTCTACAATCAAGTAGTGTTCCAGATCCGTCTGAGGCCTTCAGGAATCACCCTCCTCACGGGCCAACAGCGCGATTATGAGTCCGTCTCTCCGTCAGCTGTGACCATATAACACTTTCATAGATCTGAAGATTTAAGACCTCAGGCAAACCACTGGCTTCCTGTTTCTCTGTCCAATTATATTTTTGCTTCCCAGGTTTTCGGCGTGGGGTTTGTCGGACTCGCAGTGGCACTGGGTCTCGGTAGGCGTGGCGTTCGAATGGCTGGCCGTGTATGTGGACTGTGTTCTGGTGGAGAAGGTGAGGTGGTCCTACCCCTACCTGGGCATCACCACTGAGGGTCTACTGATGGTCGGCGGCATTCTGCACGGCTTCGAGATGCCGTTCGAGGTATTCTTGCAGAATTTTATGAACATGGTCACTAAGTGAACGTGCTGGGTTAATGTTCCTAGAGAAGCACCAGTTGGTTACTTCATTTAAGCGTTTCTGCTCATCAGATCATTTAAAACTCGATTTAATTATATTTACAAAGACGGCGTGTGTTTTATCAGAGTCTCATTGGTTACAGCCGACCATAAATTGTACTCCAGTTCCTTGTGTTAATGGTGTGACTTGTAGAACATTCATAATTCAGAGGACCAAGATCCAGATGTGGAGAAACAAGGTTCTTCTAGAATTCAACCTTTCTCTGTTCATGATCAGTAGCAAATGCAAGAAGGGGTTACTTATCAAAACACGCTCTCCTGCTTAAAAAAAACATTATAATATAGAAAAGGTATCTGATTACCATATGACTTAGATCTGTGGCCCTCCAAGGCAATACTCAATGCATGTGACCTTTTACCACAGTCCAGATTAACGAGAGTATGCTGGAAACAAGCCGCCCTGTTCTGAGCTCCAGAGACAGGGGCCGGGGTTCAGTGGGGCAGCTCAGTGCCCAGGGTCTGGCCCTAGCTGACGGGGGTGGATGGTGACGTGGGTGGATGCTGATGTAGGATTCTCCATCCCCAGGGGGAGCTCAGGCAGTTGATGTTTCTGATGGGTGATGGTGCAGCGTCTGGTTATCACTGTAGTCTCCACCAGCCTGTGTGTGAATACTCACTGATGTCCAGCAGTCGTGAAACACACACCCAGGTACAAAAGAGCACAGCCCACACTGACACCCTCATTGTGGAAATGTAATCAATCGGAGTTGGTGACCTTAGCATTTAACAACCACACAATGACAATAATGTGATTGAGTATGTAGCCAAAACATCATCTTTCTGTTTTTTTTTTATTTAAACAGTATAAAATATTTTAGCTAGTACATTGAGTACACACTAACGTGACTGATTAGAGGTTGATTAAAACATTTTTCCAGACTCCACCATCCCTGTCATCGATGAGCCCAACAGAGTTCTTCCCAGACCTGCAGGGGACGGTTCCCGACCCCAGGATTGAGGCCCAGGAAGCAGTTGCCCTGGTGAGGGGTATGGAGAGATCCTTTCAGGGGCAGTTATGAGCTGTCAGGGTCCATGTAACGTGCTTGTTCAAGCAGCTTAA
>NC_135213.1:38718019-38725519 GCF_052324685.1 Brachyhypopomus gauderio
CCTCGGTCCAGAACCTCTGCTGCTCGTGACTGTGAGTTTATATTTGTCCGTCTTGCGTCTTGAGGTAAATGAGACGGCTACACAAACATGTGGTGGTCCAGGAGGGATTCAGCTGTCAGACTCTTCTCCTATAGCAACTCTGTCATCATGTGTTTGTCGAAGGGGCTGATCCCCCCCACGCAGTCACGCTTATAGAGGTGATTCTTCAGTCTTGGTGCAGAGACCACAGTGCAGAAAAGGAAATACAAGTTTAGAAGTGATAGATGGAGGATGTAGAGAAGACCGCAGTGACCAGCGACAGCAACAACGATGGCGAGAAACAGCGAGACTCTAGTTGAAAAGCTGCACTGATCAGTTGTGGCTGAACTCTGCTGAATCCTAAGCCCTGTGGGAAGCTTTTATCTAGTGACTTCACTGAAGTTTTGCAGTGTGTCCACTCGGCTGTATTTTGAAACAAATTGTCATTCAGAGGGACGTCTTACCTGTGTGTGTGTGAGGATTTATGCAGTGGCCTCATTACTCCTTCTGGTCGGCTGTGCAGAATGTGAGTGGTCATAGAGTGGTCACACTCGGCCTTAGAGGTGCCTTAACTTGAATCCTCCAGGCAGGCGAGACCATGTGACCTCATGCATGCAGGCGAGATCATGTGACCTCATCCAGGCAGGCGAGACCATGTGACCTCATGCATGCAGGCGAGATCATGTGACCTCATCCAGGCAGGCGAGATCATGTGACCTCATTCAGGGAGGCGAGATCATGTGACCTCATGCATGTAGGCGAGATCATGTGACCTCATCCAGGCAGGCGAGATCATGTGACCTCATCCAGGCAGGCGAGACCATGTGACCTCATGCATGCAGGCGAGATCATGTGACCTCATCCAGGCAGGCGAGATCATGTGACCTCATCCAGGCAGGCGAGATCATGTGACCTCATGCATGTAGGCGAGATCATGTGACCTCATCCAGGCAGGCAATATCATGTGACCTCATGCTGGCAGGCGAGACCATGTGACCTCATGCTGGCAGGCGAGATCATGTGACCTCATGCTGGCAGGCGAGATCATGTGACTGCCAATGCAAGCTCCTCACTTGGCAACAAACGCGGTTGGCACATCGTATTTCATTAGTGTCAGTGCTTTTCTGTCCAAGTCACGCCATTTTTAAGGATGCCCTATCTGACGCAGATCAGACCAAAGTGCGTTTATTAAGGAAGTGTTGTGTGATGGAGAGCCTTCCTGACACAGGATCTCAGCCCTTTCACATCATCCCTGTCTATTATGCGCTTAAGATAATGCAATTATTGTTTAATCCCCAAAGGCATCGCATTCACACTCGGTTCTGGTTCTGTTCCAAAAGTCCCACTATGGTCTGATTAGCAGATCTTTATTGAAAAGTGCTAAAGTCATGTATACCTATCCCAGAGCCAAAACCTCAGATTCAACCTTTCATCAAGCGATAGCCAAAAGATCCAAGCTGGAGCTCGGAGCGCGATTATTTTGGGCTGATCATGTCATCTTCTGAGATCGAGTGTCCCTGCCGTGTGAGGTCACTGTTAGCGGTGCTGTGTGTCTGACTCTGTTGTGTCCACCCTGATGCTCGTCATCTGCTGGAGGAGACCGGTCCAGTCTGGTGTTGACCGGTCCAGTCTGGTGTTGACCGGTCCAGTCTGGAGTAGACCGGTCCAGTTTGGTGTAGACTTCACTCCGGACAGACTGGTGGCTTTGAGTCTTTAAATGGCTTCAAAGATGTTTTGAGTTTCTAAGTCATGGTCTGGTGGTTTAGGACATGCACTTGTGACCTGAGGGTCGTGGGTTTGATTCCCAGGCCCTAGGCCATGAAGTGCCCTTGAGCAAGGCACCTAACCCCAACTGCTCCCCAGGCATCGAGCTAGTGCTACCCACCGTTCTGGGCATGTGTGCACCACAGCCCCCTAGATATCACTAGTGTGTGCGTGTGTGTGTGTTGTGTGTGTGTGTGAGCGCTCCACAGCCCCCTAGAGATCACTAGTGTGTAGGGGTGTGCACCACAGCCCCCTAGATATCACTAGTGTGTGTGTATGTGTGCACCACAGCCCCCTAGAGATCACTAGTGTGTGTGTGTGTGTGTGTGTGTGTGTGCGTGTGTGTGTGTGTGTGTGTGTGTGTGTGTGTGTGTGTGTGTGTGTGTGTGTGTGTGCGTGCATGGACCACAGCCCCCTAGATATCACTAGTGTGTGTGTGTGTGTGTGTGTGTGTGTGTGTGTGTGTGTGTGTGTGTGTGTGTGTGTGTGTGTGTGCGTGTGTGTGCGTGTGTGCGCACCACAGCCCCCTAGAGATCTCTAGTGTGTCTCACTGCACAGACGGGATAATGTGGAGGACTCATTTCAATTGAGATGAAAATCCCAATTAACAATATGGTAACGTAACTTAAATGACCATCTGCACAATGTCTACCAAGCAATTATCACATTTAAGATCCGTCTACAGTGTGTTTGTCTGCAACACATCACATGCTGGTGTGACTATAGATTAAAAGACGTCAGTCAGTCTTTACTGGATTGATTTTTCAGTGTTTAATATATTTACTTTTATTTATTTAACGCTTGTGTTCATTGGTTTTGTTTCTTCCTACAGGAACCTTTGGTTCCTCAAGGTGAGGTGAACACTTCCGCCCGTTCCCAGAGGGGTGACCTCAAGAACCTGGCTAATGGCTTCCGTGTGCTGGAGGAACCTGATCTTTACGACCCGCTCCAGGTCCGGCCACACAGCAGGATTAAGGACAGCACGGACGATTCGACGCAGTCCACCAGCGCTAAATCCACACGGGGAAACACGTCCTGGCAGAAAAGAAACACAGGCCTGATCCACAGTCCTCTGCGTGTAATTCACTCTAAACCCCCGGTGGACATCGTTGACCCAGATCCCAGATTTGATACTGTGCGCCTAACCGAGAACTTTCCACATCCAAACCCCCACGACCTAAATCTGAAGGCGGTGGACCAGCCGTCCTCCTCAGGGACGTCCATCGGTCCTGCTTCTCCTAGTCCCGCACGGACTCACCCAGACTCCCCCACCGAGAGACGCCTGCCAAGGCCCATGCAGGCCAGACGAGCAGACCCACCCGCCCCGAGAACGACAGGGAACATGCGCGCACCCCAGCACGGCAACGTGGTAGCCGGCTCAGACGGGAGGCAGTACCGTCTGGTTAGAGGACCCCCGGGACCAGTCGGACCTCCTGGGAAAAGAGTGAGTAACACCTCTGCCTCAACTGGAGGAAGACTATAAACGGCACAGAAGTGATGATGGATGAAGAGCCATTGTGGTGAAGTGTGTTACCTCACACACCAAATAGTGCTGCTCATTTGATTCTTGGTGCCTGACATTTCTGGAGCTACACAATAATCATGGATGTCTTTGAGTCTGTGTTTCCCCCTGCCTGTTATAGGCAGTAGACTAGAGAATAACATTACAGTGTCTGGCTACAGCTTGAGCTGTACAATATGGCCAGACTGAAACAAGTTCCCATTTAATATTCCTAGTAGCTCATGAACACGGAATGTGAAACGTGTATTATCTGCTCAGAGATGCATTCGCTGTGATTCTCCAGTCTGTTGGTTCACACTTGAGCCGGTTCAGCTTCAAACTAGTAGTACAGACTTTGTTTGTCTTCACGTTTCATATAAGAGGCAGATATGGCCCGTCGCCGCCTCTAATGATGAAGCCGAATTTATTTTTAGGGTGTTTTTGATCATTGTTTTGGTTTCGTTTGATATCCAACTCTTGAGTTTTTCAATAATATTTTGGTTTGGACTACAGTGCGGGTTTTTTCACTCTTTCCGTGTTCTCTATATAAATGTGGCTCAGAGAAATTCGCAGTGCAGTGGCGCCAATAAGAGCTGCAGATGATTACACCAAATTACAGACCTTAGGAGGGTTATTTATGAAAGATGTGACTCATCTTTTCTCTTTGTCTCCCAATGAAAAGAACGGCAGGTTTGTTCATTATTAGTGCCACTTATAGAGTGATGTGCATCCACACCGGCATTTAAACACGGGAAGCAATCTTCTAGAAACATCTCTGTGATGCTTCGCCAAGATGGCCTCCTCAGAAGTTGGTGACCTCACTTTCGTGTGGTCACGGTCTTTTCTGGGTTCTGCTGTGGGAATCTGCACGGTCCAGTCACACCGTTCGTGTCGGTTCATATTCCTGATTTCTGTTCCGTAGGGTTGTGCAGGTTCGAGAGGGTATGCTGGATTTAAGGGGAACCAGGTGAGGAAGCGCGTTTGAAGGCGTGGAACATCTCAGCGTGTTTGTCACAGCTGCGCTAACACTGCCGTTATTTCTCTTAGGGCTCTGATGGTGAAAGAGGGCGAGATGGACCAAGGGGCCAGACTGGACCTCCAGGCCCGGCCGGGTTACCTACGCTCTACCTGTGGAGGAACACACCAGAGGACCGGGCTGCCTTCAGGGTAGGCGTCCGTCCCATGGTTCTCCCTCTGTCGTCCGAGTAACCCAGACAGCTTGGAAATCCCTCAATTCGAACTCAGAAATTCACATGAGCCGGAACGAGGCACGCCGTCACACCCCTGTGTATTCAAAACGCTTCGCTCCGCCACAGCGGTGTGTCCCCATCATGGTGGTGTGTCTCCACAGGCCTGACCTCCACGTACGTGCTGAGGATTGGAACCTGTGTTACATATTTGGATTCCCCACATGTTCCTGGCCCATCCTGGAACCCGGGAGGATATTATCTGTCCTAAAGGTTCTGTCGGTCAGCTCGTAACAGAACTCTACTACTTTTGGTGGTGATTTAGTGGTGGTGTGAGGACCCCTGTCTCGGCAGAGCCGTCCGCAGGGATGGTCAGGAGAGGGACCTGCTGCCCTGTACGCAAACGTAGAGTGATGAACAGGAGACTGGTGGAAGCATCACAAGAGTTGAGAGTCAAATGGGGTTTGCTGATTGGCTTTGTGATGTGTGATTTAGTCAGACAGAGAGTTCTGGACCTGCAGTTGCCTTTGAGTTTTCCTGTGAGACAAGCACGTCTTTTATTTTTCCCAGCGTCATTCTTGATTTGCGGTTGATTGCGGCAATCCTTTTAAATCAAATCAAATCAAATCAAATCAAATTTATTTGTATAGCGCTTTTCACAACACATAAATGCCTCCATGTGGGACACCGGGTTGGTGTGGAGGGAAGTGTATGAAGTGTATTTATTCTATGCTATGAGAAGAATACAGTGTACGTTGATGACATGTGATGGCAAGTTTGTTCAGTGTCGCTGCCAATGTTTTCATTTTTCTGCCTGATGTCATCTTTAGGATGATGGTACAGGCCTGATCCTGAGATGATCCTGAGATGATCCTGAGATGATCTGCTAGTTTGAGATGATTGTGTGAAAGGGAAGAGCACCAGCGTCTGTCCTTAGACCTTCAGATCCTATTAGGATCTTCTTTGGGGTTTTATGGAGATGTTTCGCTTTGTGTGGCCAGACTTGGCTTGCTCTCTGGGAACATGGCTGGTTTGCGTAACCTGTCCGGTCTGTCCGAGTGTGTGTGTTCTGTTTGGACGCCATCGGGGTGGGTCGGTGCCCAGAACTCTCGCCTGTAACCAAGCTCCATTTGCCGTCGGATACAGCAAGCCAAACCCCAGGATCATCGCCCTCGTGCCTTTACAGCCGTATTCACTTTGACGGTTCTCGCGCCGTTTACAGAGGAGTTCTCAGTGAAAGGCCTCAGTGTTGACCCCCTCCACCATCCCCACCACCTCCCACCACCCCCACAACCCCCACCACCCAGGCTTCACCTCCCCACAGCACCTCCGGGTCAGCCAGGCCTGCAAAGCGTGGATGCGGGGGGGGGGAGGGGTGTTGGTCCGGCTCTCCCAGGCCTGTCTGAAGCTCACCTCCCCTGGCCGCCAGCGTGCCCAGGCCCCCTGCCCCGCGGCCATCTGAACCTGAGCCAAGGCAAACGCTGTCGAGAGCAGCGGCTGCCAGTGATTTACTGAGCGGGTTCAGGCTCTCCTGTGTGTGCTGCTGTGTGGGGCAGCAGACTGCACTTCCTTAGGCGTCCAGACGGCTCACACTGTCCCCTGACTGTTATCTGCCTTCCGAACAGGAAGACGGGCCTTCTGGTACCACTCTCTGCCCTGCAACTGACCCTAATGGGTCTCCATCAGACTGTTTAAGGCAAGAGCACTACAAGTTGTAACATTTGCCCTTGAGCAAATCTCCTCCCTATCGGACCAAAGCTGGTGACCTCATTATCAGTGATGTCAGTTACTAAGTAACGCGTTACTCTAATCTTACTACTTTTTTCGGTAACGAGTAATATAACGCGCTACTATTTCCAGTCCAGTAATCAGATTAAAGTTACTTATCCAAATAACTGTGCGTTATTATTTTTATTTTCCCTAGTAAAATATATATATTTGCTTTCTTCTTGGTCAGTTCTACTTTTGCGTCTGACCGTAGCGCTCGACTCCGCACGCTGCGCGCGACCCTGTGAGAGCGCGAGCATGTTTTATAAGTCATTTTTTGCGTGTCCTCCCGTAACAATATGTGGTAGTATAAAGAAACACCCCTCAAAAACAGGGGAAGGAACATTTACCTGAAGAATTTTAATGTTGCTTTGTGTTCCACGTTTGAAAAGTGCTGGAATTTTGACTAACGTCGCCTACTTTAAAATGCTTGAAATTTTAATGGTATTTCGTTTCACAAGCTGTCTGACTGAACAGTTCGCTTGTATTACGTTTACAAATAAATTTACAAATAATACCGCACAGCTACACAAACGTAATGTCAGGAGATACTGTAGCGACTCCTGCTCCTCACGGCGAGTCTTGCCCTTTAAGTGACACTGGGGGGGCGGAGCCTGCGCGCGCCAGGGTTGCGTTATCAAAAGTTTGCCTCCTCTGGATTTTTGGATTAAGCAGTTTCTGCCTCGGTTACCGAACCTGCTTCAATACATTGTTACTGTTAAAAATGCACTTCCAATAAAGTGAGTATTGGAAAAACTTATTTTGCTGCTGAATGTAACTATTAAAGTAACTTGTAATCTAACGTAGTTACTTTTAAAATCAAGTAATCAGTAACGTAACTAAGTTACTTTTAAAAGGAGTAATCAGTAATCAGTAATCGGATTACTTTTTCAAGGTAACTTAGCCATCACTGCTCATTATCTCGGGCATATAGAAACATCTCAAGCTACATATTAGCTAAAAATATATATGTGAACCTAACTTGGTCTTTAAAGATCCCTTCAGTGATCTTCTGTTCATTAGACTACGTCTGTTTTGCAGAGAACAGCGTATTACCACTTGCTGGCGACGGGCTGGCCTGTAAGTAATCCAGGAGAACATTTGTTTATTTACGTATTTGTTCTTCCCCTCGTGGACCTTTCATTCAAATAATCACGTTCTGTATATTCATTCCTAGATGGAGACGGGCCCTCCTGGACCAATGGGGGAGACGGGCCCTCCTGGACCTCCTGTGAGTCTATGCACAGCAACAAGCGTCACCTG
>NC_135213.1:38740519-38750663 GCF_052324685.1 Brachyhypopomus gauderio
TCCATTAAGGACAAAAGCTTAGGTGGCACCACAGGGTCTATAGTGCACTAGCCACCTCCCCATAAACCCCATTCTTCTAAAAGCCATAATGAATATAATGTTATATTAAAATGTTAATGTTGAAAAATGGGCACATGTGCTCATTAAAAATGAATGTACTTTAGTACAAGGGTTGGTTGGTCATCCTGGCTACCAACCTCCTCGCTGGTGCTTAGTTGGGACACTTCACTCAAACTCTCTTGAGTCTGCCACGGACATCTTTAACTAAGCTACATACGTCTG
Source organism: Brachyhypopomus gauderio (assembly GCF_052324685.1). Lineage (NCBI taxonomy): Eukaryota > Metazoa > Chordata > Actinopteri > Gymnotiformes > Hypopomidae > Brachyhypopomus > Brachyhypopomus gauderio. The sequence goes on from NC_135213.1 coordinate 38,740,802, forward strand.
TTACGTCCTTGCTGGAGTGTGATGTGACGTGTGCAGGTGTGATGGATCACGTACAAACCAATAGGGTGTCGGAATATTATATGTTTATACTTCTCATCCAACCACAATCAAATTCACTCTATCCGGATGGCGCTATTAGTCAGGATAGGGTTTTTTTTTATGATGATACGCTGGAATGAAAACAAGTCGAAATGAAATAGCAGTAACTAGGCTATTTTTAAAATGTAAGGAGTAGAAAGTACAGATAATGGTGTAAAAATGTAAGGAGTAGAAGTAAAAAGTCAGCAGAAAAATAATTACTCCAGTAAAGTATAAATAACCAAAATTTCTACTTAAGTAAGGTAACGAAGTATTTGTACTTGGTTACTTGGCACCTCTGTCCAGGGAGGGGCAGGTCTACGAGGACTGAAGGGGGAGACGGGAAAACCTGGAGCCCACGTGAGTTCAGCAGCACTTTCTGTGATCAAGCCCACTACCATACTGAAACCACTCTCTCAGAAACCTGATCACGCACCTGTTCTTAGGGAGCCCCTGGACCCAGAGGTGCTCAAGGTTTGACAGGACCTAAAGGCGTACCAGGAGCAGAGGGCCCTAAAGGCGACCCGGGCAAGACGGGAGCTCCAGGGGAGATGGTGAGACATGGAGGCAGGGACGCTTACCTGCAGTGATTTACCTGAATTGCACCTGATGTTGTTGTTTTTCTGTTTCTTGTCCAGGGGCCAGACGCTTTGTCTGGGAACCAAGGGCCCCCAGGGCTGCCAGGATTAGAGGTACAGCTGCCATTGGTATCTCTTATCTCTCTGAAGACCTGTACCAAAGACGGCTCATAACATCAGCTCCCATGTGTCTCCCATGAGCAGGGGTCCGAAGGAGAGATTGGACCTTTTGGGCCTCTTGGACCTCCTGGACCACAGGTCAATAATTCAGTCCCTAATATCTGTTAATGTTTTCATCACTTTTATGGTGGTAACAACATGGTCCTTACATACTAATATCTACGTATATGCTACACGCTAACAGCACTGTCTGTGTCTTTTGCTGTTTTGGCTTTCTGCTCTTGCATGTTGGACATGTTGTACTGAGGACGTCATTATAAGGTGCAGGGAATACAGAAAGTCGGCTTGATTTCCACGGCATGTGAGATTAAACGATACCGTTGCAGGAAACCAGTGCTCAGTCATGTGGACAATCATTTCACTGCATCTTGAATGCAAATTCTTTTTCATTTGATGACTTTTGGGGTGATGGGGTGATGAAGTAATGGAGTGATGGAGTGACTGGGTGAAGGAGTGATTGGATGATTGGGTGATGGGGTGATTGGGTGAAGGAGTGATGGGGTGATTGGGTGATGGGTTGATGGGGTGATGGGTTGATGGGGTGATTGGGTGAAGGAGTGATTGGATGATTGGATGATGGGGTGATTGGATGATGGGGTGATTGGATGATGGAGTGATTGGGTAAAGGGGTGATGGGGTGATTGGGTGATTGGGTGAAGGAGTGATTGGGTGATGGGGTGATTGGATGATGGAGTGATTGGGTAAAGGGGTGATGGGGTGATTGGGTGAAGGAGTGATTGGGTGATGGGGTGATGGGTTGATGGGGTGATTGGGTGAAGGAGTGATTGGGTGATGGGGTGATTGGGTAATTTTGTTTTCCTTTCAGCCATAAACAGGTCAAACATGCTCAGTGGGTTTTAGGTTGGGTGACTGACTTAGTCATGAATATTTCATGTCTTGCCCATTATTACCTGCGTAGTAATATGTTACAGATTGTTGCCTGCTAACAAGGTGAATTTGGGGATGTTTGTCAGGGCAGTTCAGATACTTCTGGACACGTCAGAATTAATTCTGCCTGTGCCATCAGTCCTCAGCCTGGGGCTACGATTTAACTGTTATACCCAATACAATAGCCTATATGCTCTTATTGGCTTATTGTTGACATTGTTTATATGCTGATGTATATTCCCAGGGGTCAAAGGGCAGACCCGGTCCTGCTGGAAGAGAAGGACAGAAAGGTCAGAAGGTCAGGTCACTTTTCCTCATCTGTATTGTCCAGTAGGGTGCGTTCTCAGAGATAACACGTACACTGATTTGTTTCCCATAAGTCACTGCGGTCAGGCTGCTCAAGGTTTTTCTCGCTGCAGGGGAGGGTTGGTCGTGACGGACAGCCAGGGACGACGGGTCACGCAGGCCAGAGGGTAACGAGCACACCGAGGCCTCTCAGTATGTATGAGTGAGAATGTTACAGTCAGCAGCTTGATTACCTTTCAGGGCAAAAGGGGGAAATCTGGCCAGAGAGGTCTTAGAGGGATCAAGGGAGAGAAGGTGAACACAACATTTCAATAAATATTAATAAATACATTTAGTTTAAATAAAAAAGCACCTGCCTTGGCCATGGTTCTGGTTGATGTGGGTCGTTTGGCCCCTTTAGGGCCCACTGGGAGCAGTGGGGTATCGTGGGCCTCCAGGCACACCTGGTTCCTACGTGAGTGACTACAACCTCCTTCATGAACCTGCCATTATAATCACAGAGCATAGCCAGTGTGGTACGTGTTTCAAACCCATGGAGCATCACTGAAATAGCTCCTACCTCGATCTACAGGGTTCAACCGGCCCGAAGGGAGATGCAGGAGATGAAGGCAGACGTGGACCACAGGTGTGTTTACCACAGACCCAGGTTCACCCTTCAACTACGGCAGCACTAACGCAGAAACTAACACTTCGCTTTCCACTTACAGGGGAAGAAAGGAGAAATAGGGCCGTCTGGTCCACCAGGGGGCGCCGGACCGAAGGTGCCCTTTATAGTTTTATTTTAACCCTCAGTGCATCCTGATTTGTGTTTTATTACGTAGCAACATGAGTAACTGCGCTGTGGATGTGCTGTGGCCAGTTTAACGATGCTCCATTCGAGACAGTGTTGGGTCTGTTTCTGCACATCTTAGGGAAAGCGGGGGGTGTTTGGACACACGGGCAGAAGGGGCAGTAAAGGGGAGCAGGTGAGATGTTTCATCCTGCACTTCACTAAAACACCTTCAGCTTCATTATTGCCAACCTGGAGCCAGCGTGAAACGGAACAGGAGACGATCGTCTGCTGTGTTTTTCTTTTTCCTGCTTAGGGTGATATCGGCCCCCCAGGCAGCAGGGGCAAACCCGGCTTCCCCGGCATGCCGGTGAGGGACTTTCTGATTCATTAAAATGTAATGTAAATGTAAACACTGTTCACATGCAGATAAGCACAAAGTCCTGTTTGTCTGGGATGTCTTCAGTAATTGGCTTGTTTGGGACTTCCTGATGGGCTTTAAAGTTGTATTAAATGTCACCAAGACACTTGGGGAAATAAATACATTTGTTTCCTTAAAGTGCAAATTGTGCAGTTAGCAAAAAGTGAATGTGATTTCTGTCCCTTTTTGTGTTCCTCAGGGGTTATTTGGAGGAAAGGTCTGAAACATTTATTCAAACACTCATTTACATTTATTCTCTCGGCAGACACTTTTAAAATCAGTTTAAGGTTCAGAAAGCATGCGTGTGTCCAGTTGAATGTTGGAGCCTTTTTTATTGTAACACTGTGTTTCCAGGGTCTGAAGGGCTATGCGGGCAACCCTGGAGCCGCAGGACTGAGGGGCCCACCTGTGAGTATAACACAATAATGCACACTAATACAGGAGCTCCAGGTTTATTGTAGGAACTGAAATTCCCCCGTGTTTTCTCCAGGGGCCCCGGGGGCCTCCAGGACCACCAGGGTTATCGTTTAACCTCACAATGACTCAACTAAAGGTAACTCCTTCCTCTAGTGAAATGTGGTTTGGGTTCCAGCTGTATTTGTGTTGTGCACTCGGGCCTCTGGTGAAGGGAAGACCTCCAGCTTATTTTATCATATGTAAACATAAGGACAAGTCTTCACCCTGCATCTTACAGAATTCTGCACTATGCCACTTGGTTTCATTTGGACGACAAAGAGATTCACTAACAAAAAACAGACCAAGACATTTCATATGACCACAGCTTGTGTTTCCTGTCACCCAAATCAGGACCTTATGTATCAATCAGAGCCAGACTTCCCTCTCATCAAAACTCTACTGGATTCCCTGCAACAAGACCTGCGACTCTTCATTGATCCACCAGATGGCACTAAAGAGCATCCAGCCACCACCTGCCTAGAGCTGCTGATCACTCGTCCCAACTATACCAACGGTACAGGACTAGCTCATTGCACATGACATTATTTCATATTTCATAAATGTCAGGCGACTGACATCCATGGCACAACTGTTTCAGGAATGTACTATATCGACCCAAATCAAGGAAGCCCTGCTGATGCCTTTCTGGCCCACTGCAGATTCAGTTCAGGCGGTCAGACCTGCCTGTCTCCATTACAGCCACAGGTATCACTCATTCAGGGCCCGAGCTTCTCCTCTGGCCTGACACACAAAGGTTACTGTGAACTCTTGTGGCTGCCCTACTGAGAAGATTAATGCGTGGTTTCCTCTGAGACAGGTGCCTGTAAAAGCCTGGTTGAAGGAGACACAGGCCAGCTCCTTCAGCTGGTTAAGCACCCTGGACGGAGGCTTTCAGGTACGCCATATGCAGCTTTACAAACTCTGTATTGGCAGTCTGCTCATGTATTTTACCTCCTTTTCCCCTTTGAAGTTTGAGTACGTGGGGGCCAGCGTGGTCCAGATGCGATTCCTGCGTCTGAACAGCAGGCGGGTCACACAGAACATCACGCTATCCTGCCAGGCCGGAGGCAGGCAGGGTACCACGGAGAGGGAGATCCGATTCCTCGCGGATTCTCGAAGGCAGAGCTTCCTGGGGACGTTACGAGATTGTGTGGTACGATCCTTTCAGATTAGAGGCATCGTTCAGCCCGGTTGGGTTTTAATGTGGTTCACTTGTTTCGCCTCTTGATCTCTTGTCTCTGGTATTGCAGTGGGAGGAGGAGCAGGACTCTCGACCCCAGGAGTCTGTGTTCCAGTTTGAAACTGAAGATCTGGACCTTTTACCAATTAGAGACTTGGCATTATTTGGCCATACTGACCTCACAGAAGACTTTGGGTTTACTATAGGACCTGTGTGTTTTAGCTAAAAGCTACAAGTAACGCCCCCCCCCCCCCCTCCCCCAACACACACTCCATAGACATTATCCATACACTGCTGTCTGCAGACGTCTTGTTAATTGGCTCCATATTAAGCACTGTAGGTTTCACACGCAGATGGAGAGAGGCAATCCTTCAAGACCTACCACCGTCGAGCTGACTGGACTATCCAAACAATCTCCATTACTGCTACATTGTCCAAGTTCAGTCAACTTGTTGCCCCAGTGACAATGACACTTTCCTGAACACATTCCTGAAATTAACTGTTGGGTTTTTTGTTGTACATTGTTTACAGTGCTTTTTGTCCTCTGTTAATTATTGCTTATTATTTATATGATGTGTATGAAGTGGTTAATGCTGTCATCCAGGTATTTTGCAAAGCTGTACTGTACAAACACTTGGTTTGCTCAAAGATGCACTCATATTTCAGGTCGTCACAGCATATGACCAAACGCACTGTGATCTCTAAGGCATCCTCGTCAAAGACACTTTAAAAGGCACGTCCCAAATTACAGACACAGCTAGAGTAAGATGGCGGATGAGGACAACTTAGTGAAGGCCACCGTCTAAAATCACTCAGCTATCAATAGTTCTTTGGTAACATGGAAGGGAAGAGTACACAAATCATTCAAAGATCATAACAGTAGCAACTACCACATAATATATTTAAGTCATTTAGTTGCATATGATATATCATAGTTTAACATATTAAAAAATAAGGATCCAAATCTATGGGGTTAATGATTATAACAGAGGTTAACTCAAGCAGCAACCATATCGAAGCACGTGAAAAGCTGTTGGTGTGGTTTGCACAGCTGGCTGACAAAACGCTGCTGTCTGATGTGCTCTTTGTCCTTTTTAGATCTGTACAAATATATGTTATGAACTTCATAGTCCGTCTGAGGTTCAAGATGTGTTAATTTATAAGTTGGGCATTTATTTAATTACATTATGACAAGATATATTTGCTTTGCCTACTATTTTCTCCATGCAATAAACCGGTTTGCCAGTGTGGTGACGGGGTATTTGTGTATATATTTGGTGTGTATCTCGTGTTGTTTGTGCCTGAAGTGAAAGTCCACCAGGCGGGTTCTGGGGGTGAATATGGCGCCCCCTGGCGGGCTGTAGGCGAATCTCCACTCGCTCCAGAAACTCCACCAGAACCGCAGCAGCTGGATGTTTTTTTTTTTAAGTGCATTTTATTCCTGCTGGCAGCTGCCCACAACACTGGACATGGCGAGCGCGTTTATCCCACCTTCCTTTGCTTTTCACCGGAGTTTCCTCTGAGATCGTCGCGGTCGTGTAGCGGCGGAAATGATCGCGGAACCGCGGGGTAGGCCTCAAAGCCTCGGAGCACAGTGACACCCCGAGCCGGCCAACCTGTGCTCGACACATCTGGTTCGTTGTGCCGGAATAGAGAGGTAACCTGTGTGTTTTTTGTTTTTTAATTATTATTATTATTATTATTATTACTTTCTCACATGTCTTTACTAAGTAAATCGGCGTGTGGGAGGTAAATGTTCATATTTAAATGCGAGGGTACAGCAGGTGAAGCGGTGGGTGTGCGTTCCGACTCTGGGCGGCTCGTCACGCCGAGTCTGAGGGAGAAGTTGAGGCGTGTACCGTCAGTTTCTCTGTAATAAACACACTTTTAATCACAATAACACACTTTTAATCACAATAACACACTTTTAATCACAATACCATCCGTGCCGGGTTGAAATGTCGGCACTCCTCACCTCACCGCCGTCAACAGGAGCAGGTTCGGCGGATGAAGGGACGGGCGACGGGGTTTTGTTTGTTTGTGTATGTTTGTTTGTTTTTAAGAACATATTCTGTGTTTACAGGCGAGTGTGACTGTGCTTCCCCCCGGAGAGAGATGTTTCCACCGTCAAGAAGGGACTTTGTGTCCGTGACTCTTGGTGAAGGTGGAGGATACGGGCAGCAGCGCAGACCGTCGTGCTGGAGGGTGAGACTACACCTGAACTCGTGTGATGATTCACCTGCTCAAACTGTATTATTAACATTCAAACTTTATTATTTATTATTAATTCGAGTATCACGAATTGTACTGTGTTCATAAAAATATAAGCGCACATTGTAAACCTGACCTGAAGTGACCGAACGAGGCTGGATTGAGAGAGACTTCCTGAAGTTATGGTCCCTGCCCTGGCTACATGATTTTCCTGCTTTTCCACACCTACATTTTTTGTCTTTTTGTCTTTTCAGAAATGGAAGCAGTTGTCGCGTCTGCAGCGCAGTATCGTCCTGTTTCTCCTGGTGCTGCTGCTGTTTGGTGGACTCGCCTTTTATCCCGGTCTATCAGCACACTGGGGAGGTACACGTTTTATTTTTTGTTTTTAAGCTTCTTTATTCACATTTGGCTCACTGTACACGGGCACCATGTTAATGGTATCACTGGTTCATTCTCTTCTTTCATCCCCTTCAGCAGAGGAACATGGTGGTGAGGAGAAGCAGCCGTTTGTCATAGAGGTGAAGAGCCACGGCATGCCTGTTCTTCCTGAACCACCTTCAGAAGTTAGTTTGACCCATTTATGGCTCCATCCATCCATGCAACACCACCTTTTTTTTTTTTTTTACCTAACCTGATTTCAGTTGCATAGAAATGGAGCACATGTTTGATATGAAGGCCACATGTTGCTGCTAGCAGCCTTCTGACGAGCCCTGTGCCCTGTGTTGGTGGGACAGAGGAGAGGCTCGCGTAAGAGGGGTCCGTCCGTGTTGCAGAACCGCTCACCGCCCACGGGGAACAGCTCCGAGGCCCGGCCCAGGAAGGTGGAGGAAGGAGGTGGAGGTAAACCGCTCGTCAGGTGAGGCTGAGTATCGCACCCCCAGAAAAGAGCTCCATCCATTATCGCCCCCGCGCGCTAACGGGTGTGGTTCACGCATCCAGCAGAGCGCCCCCTTTTGGTTTCTCATATCCGAGGGTGTCTGCGAACGTTTTTGTGTCTCGCTCGTAGCTGGCGTGGGGCTGTGATTGAAGCAGAGCAGGCCAATGACCCAGATGCCAAGGAGAAAGAGAAGGCGGTGGTATCTGAGGGTCCATCAGCACCACAGCTAGGTCAGCAGCCCCGAGCGCTAGCCTGATTATCTCCTCTGCCTGTCTGCATATAGAGGCAAATGTCTGTGGCTTCAGTGACCATGTAGGCTGATTAGATTTCAAATTAGCTAAATATTTAAACTGATGCAGAAATGTATTTGGCTTTCTCATCGCTGTGTGTGTGTGTGTGTGTGTGTGTGTGTGTGTGTGTTTCCTCTTATTAGCAGAGACCAGGCTGGAGGCAGTCAGGGAGGCCTTCAGACATGCTTGGAAGGGCTACAAAGACTTTGCCTGGGGTCACGACGAGCTAAAACCTGTTTCGAAATCTTTTTCGGAATGGTTCGGTCTGGGCCTGACCCTTATTGACGCGCTGGACACTATGTGGATCTTGGGCCTGAAAAAAGGTGATTTGGGTGATCTGGGGGAGGGCTCTCCACCTCCACAGCTGTCCTGGTTGGGCGGTGAATGCTGGGTTGACCGTGTGGGCTGACGGTGCTGCTGTGGGCTGTTTTCTCGGCCAGAGTTTGAGGAAGCCAGGCAGTGGGTCTCCAAAGAGCTCTCCTTTAACAAGAATGTGGATGTGAACTTGTTTGAGACCACCATACGCATCCTGGGAGGTCTCCTCAGCACCTACCATCTGACCGGTGACTCACTGTTTCTGGAGAAAGCTGTAAGTGTGTGTGTGTGTGTGTGTATCAGAGCGAGACCTCTGTGTGTATTAGAGCACCTAGTGCCTCCTACGCTCCTTCTGCAGTTAGTAAACAAATTCGCTGCAAACATCAACAAATGAAGTTGCTTGTTGAAGCCTGAGGTAGCAGTCATGCCTGTTTAGACAGCAGAGTGTTTCTGTTCTCGCTGCTGGATGACGTTTCCTCTCTTGGGCTCGTGTCCCCGCGTACAGAAGGACGTAGGTTCCAGGCTGATGCCCGCCTTCAGCACCCCGTCTAAGATCCCCTACTCGGACGTGAACATCGGCAAAGGCACGGCCCACCCTCCGCGCTGGACGTCCGACAGCACCGTGGCCGAGGTGACCAGCATCCAGCTGGAGTTCAGAGAGCTTAGCCGCCTCAGCGGAGACCCCCAGTACCAGGTGTGTGTGTGTGTGTGTGGGTGGGTGTGTGAGAGAGAGTGTGTGGGTGGGTGTGTGAGAGAGAGTGTGTGGGTGGGTGGGTGAGAGAGAGAGTGTGTGGGTGAGAGAGAGTGTGTGGGTGTGTGTGTGTGTGAGAGAGAGTGTGTGTGTGTGAGAGAGAGTGTGTGTGTGAGAGAGAGTGTGTGTGTGAGAGAGAGTGTGTGTGTGAGAGAGAGTGTGTGTGTGAGAGAGAGTGTGTGTGTGTGAGAGAGAGTGTGTGTGTGAGAGAGAGTGTGTGTGTGAGAGAGAGTGTGTGTGTGAGAGAGAGTGTGTGTGTGAGAGAGAGTGTGTGTGTGAGAGAGAGTGTGTGTGTGAGAGAGAGTGTGTGTGTGTGAGAGAGTGTGTGTGTGAGAGAGTGTGTGTGTGAGAGAGTGTGTGTGTGTGAGAGTGTGTGTGTGTGAGAGTGTGTGTGTGTGAGAGAGTGTGTGTGTGTGAGAGAGTGTGTGTGTGTGTGAGTGTGTGTGTGTGTGTGTGTGTGTGTGTGTGTGTGTGTGTGTGTGTGTGTGTGGAGAGTGTGTGTGTGTGTGAGAGTGTGTGTGTGTGTGTGAGTGTGTGTGTGTGTGTGAGTGTGTGTGTGTGT
>NC_135213.1:38761163-38806163 GCF_052324685.1 Brachyhypopomus gauderio
GGTGGGTCTCCTGGGGCTGGTGGGGCTGGTGGGTCTCCTGGGGCTGGTGGGGCTCCTGGGGCTGGTGGGGCTGGTGGGGTCTCCTGGGGCTGGTGGGGCTCCTGGGGCTGGTGGGGCTCCTGGGGCTGGTGGGGCTCCTGGGGCTGGTGGGTCTCCTGGGGCTGGTGGGGCTGGTGGGTCTCCTGGGGCTGGTGGGGCTCCTGGGGCTGGTGGGGCTGGTGGGGCTCCTGGGGCTGGTGGGTCTCCTGGGTCTGGTGGGGCTCCTGGGTCTCCTGGGGCTGGTGGGTCTCCTGGGTCTGGTGGGTCTCCTGGGGCTGGTGGGTCTCCTGGGGCTGGTGGGTCTCCTGGGTCTGGTGGGGCTGGTGGGGCTCCTGGGTCTGGTGGGTCTCCTGGGTCTGGTGGGTCTCCTGGGTCTGGTGGGTCTCCTGGGTCTGGTGGGCCCGTGTCCGAGGTTCTACTCTCTCCTCCGCAGGCTGCTGGAGGACTACCTGCTGGCTGTAGAAGGCGTTCGTAAGAACCTGCTGAAGAAGTCGTCTCCTCACGGCCTCACGTTCGTGGGCGAGCGCTCTCACGGCCACTTCAGCCCCAAGATGGTAATTTAACCGCCCTCGGTCTGAACAAGGCGAAACACGGCGATATGTACATCTCATTTGTGTTTAAGAGCAAGCAGGCCCACAGAGCTTTGTTTATATTAACCTCCGATCTGATCCCAGACCAGTTTCCCCCAAGAGTTTTTTTTGTGTAATGACAACAAGCAGATAAACAGAAGAATGGTCTCCTGCAGCTGTAAATACATCGTTTTATTTCCTCCTACTGTCTGTTCTTTCGTTCCGTGCTGATTCCCACCACCTCCCCCTCTGCCCCGCCCCTCTGCCCCGCCCCTCTGCCCCTCCCCTCCCCCCCAGGACCACTTGGTGTGCTTCCTGCCTGGCACGCTGGCGTTGGGGGCGCACCACGGCCTGCCCCCCGACCACATGGAGCTGGCGCAGCAGCTGATGGAGACCTGCTACCAGATGTACGCGCAGATGGAGACGGGCCTGAGTCCGGAGATCGTCCACTTCAGCATGCAGGCCAGCAGCCTGCAGGACGTGGAGGTCAAGGTGAGACCTGCTGCGTCCTGCAAATAGACCCGAGAGTTTCGCTCACGTTTTGAAAAGACAATTGTAGGATCTTCAGGGTTTGTCTTCTTCATTCTTGCAGACTACAGTTATTTTGTTGTACCTTGTGTTGGTTTTAGCAGTACTGAACAGTGCTGGTCCTGATGGTGTTAGCAGTACTGAACAGTGTTGGTGGTGTTAGTAGTACTGAACAGTGTTGGTCCTGATGGTGTTAGTAGTACTGAACAGTGCTGGTCCTGATGGTGTTAGTAGTACTGAACAGTGCTGGTCCTGATGGTGTTAGTAGTACTGAACAGTATTGGTCCTGATGGTGTTAGCAGTACTGAACAGTGCTGGTCCTGATGGTGTTAGCAGTACTGAACAGTGCTGGTGGTGTTAGTAGTACTGAACAGTGTTGGTCCTGATGGTGTTAGCAGTACTGAACAGTGATGGTCCTGATGGTGTTAGCGGTACTGAACAGTGTTGGTCCTGATGGTGTTAGCGGTACTGAACAGTGCTGATGGTTTTAGTAGTACTGAACAGTGTTGGTCCTGATGGTGTTAGTAGTACTGAACAGTGCTGGTCCTGATGGTGTTAGCAGTACTGAACAGTGCTGATGGTGTTAGCAGTACTGAACAGTGCTGATGGTGTTGGCAGTACTGAACAGTGCTGGTCCTGATGGTGTTAGTAGTACTGAACAGTGCTGATGGTGTTAGCGGTACTGAACAGTGCTGGTCCTGATGGTGTTAGTAGTACTGAACAGTGTTGGTCCTGATGGTGTTAGCGGTACTGAACAGTGCTGGTCCTGATGGTGTTGGCAGTACTGAACAGTGCTGATGGTGTTAGCGGTACTGAACAGTGTTGGTCCTGATGGTGTTGGTAGTACTGAACAGTGCTGGTCCTGATGGTGTTAGCAGTACTGAACAGTGCTGGTCCTGATGGTGTTAGCAGTACTGAACAGTGCTGATGGTGTTAGCGTTACTGAACATTGTTGGTCCTGATGGTGTTAGTAGTACTGAACAGTGCTGGTCCTGATGGTGTTAGCTGTACTGAACAGTGTTGGTCCTGATGATATTAATAATAATACATTTTATTTATAGGGTCCTTTCAGGACTCTCAAGGTCACCGTACATAAGAGTAAAATAAAAGCAAAGAACATAAACAACAAACACCATAAGCAACAAAGACAGGCATGAAAATCTGTCACCTTTCGGCGACATTACCACTACATTTACCAGATTGTACATTTCCCAGTGGGTTTACTTGGGTGATTAATGGTTTCAATCGTTTTATATTTTGCGGTAAACCAAAGTTACTGCCGTAAACTAATCCACATTCCACATTCCAATGGACACTTTTCAGTATTGCTTTAATTTTGGTATTTTTACTATTATGGATTTTACTATATTTGGCAATACCTGCCACCGTCCCCCATGGCATCACCTGTTGCCGTACTCCTGCGCACACCAGCATACAGCTGGGTGTCGTCCCCATTACACTGAAACTGGACTTTAGGTCACATCTTTCATTAAATATAAAGGAAGAAGGTAAATGATGAAAAGAATAGGACCAAGGACTGAACCTTGGGGAACACCAGAAGTGAGGGGAGATGGCTGGGACGTGAATGTCTTCAATTGAACAAACTGAGTGCGTTCAGAGAGATATGAGGTGAACCAGGCCAGAGGAGTGTTGGATAAACCAATGGCTAATGATCTATGAAGGAGGACAGAATGAGAAAAGGTGTCGAATGCTGCACTCAGATCAAGGAGGATGAGTATGGATAAAAGACTTGAGTCAAATGCTGTCGCTGTTCCTTTCCAGCTTGCAGACAGGCATAACCTCTTACGGCCGGAGACTGTGGAGAGTCTCTTCTACCTGTACCGCTTCACCAAGGACAAGAAGTACCAGGCGTGGGGCTGGGAGATTCTACAGAGCTTCAACAAGTACACCAGGGTAAGTGGTGAGGAATCTCCTCCAGACTCCAGCTTAGAACTGACCTTGATGTCTCAATTCTGAGCCTTTCAGAAGCTTACAGAGCTAAGGGTGTGGGCGTGGCTCGGCTGTGGTGAGTCAGGTCTCGGCTACTTTGAAACGGGGCTTTAATGTGGCTGTCTGTGTAAAAGTAGTCTGCCGTTTGTGAGTCCACTGCCTCCGTCCGTCCTTAAACGCTGTCGTCTCAACTTTGACGTTTCTGCTCTGACGCCGGCTTCTGCCTTCAGGTCGACACAGGTGGCTACACGTCCATTAATAACGTGCGGGACCCCAACTCTCCCAGCCCGCGGGACAAGATGGAGAGCTTCTTCCTGGGCGAGACGCTCAAATACTTCTACCTGCTATTTTCAGAGGACCCCAACCTCATTGACCTGGACAAATACGTGTTCAACACAGAGGCCCACGCTTTGCCTATATGGCCACAGACAGACTGATGGTGGCGCACACGTGCACTCACGCACATCTTTCAGGGACTTGTACACAGATTTTTTTCCAATCCTTTTGATATCCAAACTGCCATGCTTCTTAATCACTCTGGGACACTCGTAATTGGGATTTGTTTGATTGTTGGAAATGATTGTAAAAGCCATTAGTATATTAGCGTGTGTGTGTGTGCAGAGTTAATGTATCTGCACACAGGGAGAATCTTGGCAGCGTGGTTCTTCTGATGTTCTTTCCTCAAGATGTTTGGTGTGGCTCACCACGCTTTCCACGTGTCGTTTGAAGGTCCTTCCTCAAAGGCTAAGAGCAAAAAATCTGATCAGACTGACCCTTAACCCTATCCGGGTCCCACTGTGCTTCCCTGGCCCGTGTGGACGCGGACGGACGCGCAGGCGTGGTGGTCGGCTGTGGTGGGGAGACATTACAGCCCTGCAGTAAGAGGGGATCTAGCGGGCGTACCTCCACAATCCCCCCAACCCCCCCCCCCCCCCACCCGAGCCGCTCTGTTCGAGGAGACCAACTCACTTTCAAACTGTGAAGCTTTTTGTATTGAAGCTCCAAGCACTTTGTAGTAGTGGGTGAGTGTTGAGTTTCAAGGGAGCAACTGCGCGTGTGTGTGTGTTTATCAGATACTAGTAATCACTTCTGTATTGCGTGTTTTATGGCTTTTATGTTGGTTAATCCCCCCCTGGTTTACTTTTAAAGTGAAAGTATTGTATTTGTATTGGTACAAATCTTTGCTGTAGATCTTCTAGCACTTGTAGCCTGAGAGGTTAATGTCATTCCTCTAAATAGGGATCATAATGTCTTGATTTGGTATTGATTATTGGTTTAGTTTTCTGTCCCTAATAGACACACTGTTTATGAACCAGTGAAACAAAATCTTATTTGAGAGAATGTGTTGTTTTACAAATGTTTAGTAAGCACAACATTGCGTTTGAAGAACAGGGTTTTTTCCTTCATCAGGTGACTTGGACTGATTGTGAGGACGGAGCATAACTGCATCTTTCCCTCACATCCACTGGATACATGACAACATCCAAAACAATCAAGTGTTGTTTGTTGAGGTGATGTATTTCTAAAATGGTTGCCTTCTCTATCAGGCTGTTTGTTGGTTAAGTGCATCAGTGGTGTGCTCTGTTGTACCTGACTGAAATTGGGATCACATAAATATTAGAGCCAGTTTTTTAAAACACCGAACAGCTTTCATATTAGTTTTAATCTGGGTGCCTTTGAGTCCTTCCTAAGCGATGGTAACGTTATCCATGGGGAGACCTGAGGATCATGTTTGTATTGCATCATACCATCCACATCACTGCGGTTGGAGTGTTTACAGATTTCTTGTAGATACTGAAAAACACTTGTGTGTTTATTTATAAGAGTCAGTAATGTTTTGAGGTAAATAAAATTGCTATATATATATTTGATGATGAATCAAACCAATGGATGCGCATTTTGTTGTAAATGTATCAAGCTATAGAAAAGCATTTGAATTTCACATTTCAAACAAAGGGCTCTCCACTCACGTCCCTGCCCCCACGGTGCGCGTGTCGCTCTCAAACTGTTGCCTACTGGATTTTAACAAATCAATTAACTTAATGATTGACCAAAGACTTATCACTGTTTCCTAACCAAGGGGTTCAAGGGTGATTATTTGGGAATCATACCAGGTCCTTCATGTAGCCAATATGGCTTGTTAATGTTGATTGGAGAGTTAAGTGCCCAAGCTGTTAATGAATTTGGGAATCAAGGTTGAGTTCTGGGTTCGTCTCCCAGTGATTGGTTGATTGGAAATTGTGTAATCATGAGCTTGTAAAAAGGAAAACCTTTGTCAATAAAAACCCCATTTCTGAAACATCTTGTGCTTTTTTTTGTGTCCAAAGTTCTTGGAGAAGGCAGCAAGACAACTTTATTTCAGTCTCTTTCAACATATTTAAAGTACAAAATGTTTAAAATTACAAAACCATTCAGGATGTGTACTGGGCAGTTTTCACCCACTGTGCAATAATTTCTGCCTCTTTCTGCCGAGCCTTCACCACGGAGGGGGGGTCTGCTGTATTCGACGCCCTGGCCAAGACAAAACCTCATCAGCTTTCTGATACCATCAGGTAGCACAGTTCAATGCCGTTATTGTCCATTACTCAAAAGTCAAAGCAACGGTTTTCTTTCTTTAAGGAGTTCGACATGTTGTTCAAGGTGATAAACTCACCTCAAATCTAAATGATGAGCTCCTTCTGGGATGTTGATCGCAATCAAAGACGGACTCAGCGACTTTCTGATCTGGAAACAAACAAAAAGCTTGTTCTAGTGATAACATTAGCGTCATGCCACTGCAGAAGGATCTTGTGCGGTGGAGAACATCGTTAACAGACCAGAGGGTTCAGTATCTCACCCCTCCATTCGCCCACGGATCCAGGTCGCCGTTTGAGAAGATGATGTTGCTCGCCGTTCGAAGATCTGGAAAAGAGGAACCGCAAATAGAGCCGTTGCATCACAGCAGCACGGACGACGCTTACGAAAGACGGCCATGACTCCTCCGTTCTAAAGGGAGGAGAACTCTGCTACGGTGGCTTCTAGCGTGCTAAAGGTGACCGTGGTAAGAGGGCCATCTCCATCTGCTCACCGTCCCCCCAGTACTGGGTTCGCAGCCAGCCGGGGCGGGGCAGCACCGCCCACCGCTTGGCGCAGTACTCCCCCCGCATGCTCTCCGTGAAGGGCAGGGGCGGGAACATGTCCGTCACGTTGTTGCTCTCGAAGCACATCTCAATCTCCGTGCAGGCCTGGCCAACAGCAAATACAACACGTCAGATACGTCACCACACTAGTAAGACACAGTGACAAAAGGATATTGTACGTTTCGCTGTAACTCTTGCAACAGATCTAGAGTTGACCAAGTTTGACCCAGTGAGGGCCAAAATTCAGAAGAACCTGATAGTCCCAGGCCAAGCTGTTGGAGCCAAGACCACAGCCAGTAGGATCAGCACACTCAACGTAGAGAGAGTAGAGATCATAGCAGGCCTGCTCCCCTGTAGAGTTATAAACGATACCTGGAGGAGGAGGAGGAGGAGGAGGGGGGGTTAATGGTCTGTGACGCATTCAAACACTGAACAAGGTTTCATTTGTCCTTTTTACTCATCACTTAAATGAGGAAAATTCTGCTTTGACTCCCTGACAGGGTTCACACAAAGGTTTTCTTATGCCACTAGAGCAACGATTCTTCCTTACCGACAGCATCTCTGAGAGCGGACAGCACATCGGACCCGTTCAACAGAACCTCACACGCCACCTGTAGTACAAAAACAAGACCAAAAAGGTCAAAACACCTGTGTGATGAACACTGCTAACCTGGCTGAGCTGCAGATGCAAGTGTGAGTGTCACGTGTCAGTTACCAAGTCAGTGGTGCTGTGATAGGGACATAAAGGTGTGTGTGTCATACATGCAAGAGCCAATCACATGTGTGCATGCTTAAAACGTGGAGTTTAGGGTCACCCTCTATGGACATTAAAGCACAGGCCACACACAGTATTGCGTTAAAGATGCTGCGAGTCATGTGACACCCCCCCCCCAGGGTTATACAATGCTACTTGTATTTCAGGAACTAGATGAAAATGGAACAGCAATGTTACCTTAACAGGGAATGCAGGCAGGACAATCATGAAGTTAGTGTTGTACGGGTAATCCAACATGGCCAGTAAGGTGAAGGCATTGCGCAGGAAGCCATTCAGCTGGTGGATGTCTTTAGGAGAGGAAGGAGTCTTGCACAGGGAGAACGCTGCCTGGATGCGTGTGTAGTCTTTCAAATAAACAAGAGGCAAAGACAGGTATTAAAGATCAGTTGAATATATCTGAATGTTTTTGTTACCAATTGGCTTAAAGTGTTATTCATTAATATTTGGCAATTACCTTCATGCTCCGCCAGTGTCCTCAACATCTGAAAAGCTTCTCGCACTCTGTCTTTACAGGAGGGGTTGTACTTCTCAAAGTCCTTCATGAGGATGTAAGAATTCATGAGAATTTCCCTCTGGGATCAATAAAGTTTTTATCTATCTATCCTAACAACGGATTTCTTTAGCAAATCAAAAATGTACCCGTGAGAATGTTAAAAAGCAGAAAATGCCGACTCACTGCGGTGACATCCCGGAAGAACTGACTGGAGTCGCCCAGTCCTGCGGTGGACAAGATGGGAGCGCTGGCAGCCAACGCCCCCGTGACCACGTTGGGGTACCTTATCCTCATGTACACACTCAACATGCCTCCATAGCTACAGAGAGAGAGAGATGGAGGAGGAGGAGGAGGAGGAGGAGGAGGAGGGGGGTTAAGGTTAATATACTGCACAACAAAAGTGTAAACGTGATGTTATTTCTGAACATCACTAGTAGGGTTCAGGACCGGGTAGGTCGAGACCAGAATACCTTCCTCCAAATACGATAACTGGGCATTTCTGAGCCCCAAATTCCTTCTTCAGCTCCTGGACCATCTGTGCGTAGTCGGCCAGGGCCTGCTCCACGGTCAGGAGTCCAATCTGTGGGATGTTGAAGGACTCTTGCCCAAAAGGCAAAGACTTCCCATAATACCTCTGGAGAAAAAACAGAACCATGTTGATGGAAAACACGCTACTGCAAGAACACAGATAATGGAGTAATAAATGTATGTAATTTATTAGTAATAAACTGCATTTACAGCTCATGTGTTCAACTTTAGCAACAAATTCTGCACCGTGAATGCTGACCAGGACGAGCTCGCGAATGCGTATTTGACTGTGTTCATGTGGCTTTTAAAATAGAAACACTGATCCTAGACAAACTGTCTTAATGGAGTTAGTTATTCTGCAGGCTTTGCACTTCGGTATGTCGTAAACGTGTCCATGACTAAATGCTGATAATGTCACATGTCCATGTCACATGATTTGACTGTGTTGATGTGCTGATCTCACGTGCTCAGCAAATATGACCAACGCTCCCTGCGCTGCTGCTAATTCTAATATGAACCCAGAGTTCTCCGCAAAGTCCCAAACGTCCCCCTCATTTCCAGTATAGAAGAATATGGGTCCAAGGTTTTTCCTCCAGTACTGATCTAAGGAATCAAACAAATAAATACGTTTTAAACGTGCATCCTTATGGCCTCCGTTTAGATGAAGCACCTGAAGACCAACACAGACCTGTGATCAGGTAGCGCTGAGCAAACGTGCCATTGCCGAGGCTGTTGTAGTTGAAGTGGTCCAGGGTCTGAGTGAAGAACTTCTCCTCGAGCTGAAGTCCAGGCTCAGGTGTGAGGACGTGTCTCCTGGTCCACTGAGCGCAAAAGAACCAAGTCGTTTTGGACCACCGTAGCGACATGACAGCAGTATTGTGTAGTAGTACTTACCGCAGACCGGGCTGGACCCGCGCCGCAGAGCGCGGTGAGAGTCAGCGCGAGGAGACACGAGCGGACCGCCATCCCGCGGAGAGACTCACGACACCAGAACACTCGCCACGATAAGAGTCCCATTACTGTCACGTGACCGCGCCTCACGTGACCGCTGTAGGGTTGGTGCGGGCAGACGAAAACCAAAGATTTAACATGTAACTTCACGCTGCAGTACAAAACCAAGCTGATTTTTGTGGTATTTTGTTCTTATAAAACATAAGGACTACGTTAGAATGGTTCATTTATACGGTTCATTTACACGTTTGAAAAAAGTTTCAAAATAATAGACACATTTCGAAAGCAAAAGCCTTGAAACTTGACACTTGGGATAATCATGATGTGAGAATCTTTATACACGACATGGCACCTGATTACCTTGAAGTACTATTTAAAATTAATAACTAATTCATTATTAATAACGATTTTTATCTTTTTATCTTTTGTAGCCTACCTGTAACGTTGCAGCAGACACAGTATTTAAAGAACACACTCTCTTACTTCGCCACCTCCTGGAGACATAGTCTACAACTGTGATTAAAATAAAGCACAGTCACATTTGAAAGAAAGAGAGAAACACACACACACACACACACACACACACACACACACACACACACACACACACACACACACTAACAACAACAATATTTAACAATAATAATGTGTATTTATGTCCTTTAGTATAATGTTTACTAGCAGTACACAGATATAGTAGATAGATAACTGTGGAAGTCAGTGTGCTAATTTACTGTAATGTAACCATTAAAAATGTTCAAAGAAATTCAGATCAGTGATACACTATTCCAGTAGTTAAAACTGTACTTGCTTGATAACAGTTGACTATTAGATAAACTCTTGGACCAAAACCAACACCAAAGATTCACATAATAAACCTTAATAAACCTTCCTCATAATGGACATCAAGTAGATTACAAAATTTAGATTTAATAAAGGAAACAGTCTAGTTGTTTACATGTCAACGGCCATCTCTGGTAGGTCTATTTGCATTACCTATGGACAGGGCTCTCAAGATTTTGGATTGGTCGGAGGTAAATAAACTAGATTTTTTTTCTCGCCGTGTGAAATCGGAAGTGTGGCGTGTGAGCGTGTGAAGACGGTCAAATGCGTGTGTCACACGCTCAATGCGTGAGACTTGAGAGCCCTGCCTATGGAGCATAAATATTCACTATTGACCAACCACATTCTCTTGTCTGTTTGCTCCGCCCCTCCCCACTTTGCGGGAATGTCACAAACCTGGTTTCCCGGTCAGGTCCAAGGAGAGGGTTGCCCTGCATTTCCTGGTAGGTTGAAATGCAACATTAGACACCTGCTCTGTGGCTGTGTTCATCTCCGTTTGAACTCTGTGCTGAGTGGTCCTGCTTCTGTCTCTGGCTGTTCTTGAGTGGTGGTGAGTACACCTGTTTAATTACTCACTGTGAATGCTGGCACTGGTGGGGGTGTCATTTAAAGGAACTTGTGAAGCCCTGTTTCATGCTTTTCAAGTAGTTGATTGTACTTTCACAGATTATGTATGCTTTAAGATCAGAACTCTACACATTAGGAAGACAGATAATCCACACACCTGTACAAATGAGAATGATACATTCATTTAAGGGAATGCTACACTTCTTCCATACATTCCTCAAGGGAATGATTCGTTTATTGGGCAATGTCTTATTCCACAGGTCTTGACCTAATCACTTAGATGAATTAAAAATACTCAGTTTATACAATCTGGAGGTAGTGCAAACCATGAAGTATTTTATCTCAGCACTGTTCATCACTGTAGGCTGTGCGTTTGAATCACAACGTTGAGTCATGCTGTACACGGAGCTGATCCGTCTGTGGGACGAGGCGGTGCGGGCGGTGGACAGTCAGGACTGGCACCGTGCTCTCTCCTCACTCAGCCTGATCACCGAGCCCACCTCACGCACGCTGTTTGTCTCCGCGGCCGCTCACCTCGCCCTGGACCAGCTTGACTCGGCCATCAAAGTAAGGACTCCCCCTCAGCCCAGCCAGCTCCCTCCCTAACCCCCCCCCCCCCCCCCCCCCCCACACAAGGAGACAAAATTAAACCCAGCTGCAGACAGCCTTTAGAAATCTGTAAGGAGCTGTAAGGCCCAGTAAGCAAACATGACTGACAGCAAACGTCTGACCTTCAGATTAGAAGATGAACCTCGGGTCTGTTTGAACGTTTCAGGCTTTGGATCAGGTCATCGCAAAAGACGAGAGGCTCGCTGTCGGCTTCTTCCAAAGGGCTGCGGTGCACATGATGACAAACAGGTGAGCTGACCGCCTGTCTCAGAGACGACACGCAGACTCATACAGTCTCTGTGGACTCATACATGCGTGGTGGCCAAGCAAGGCGTCCTCATGTTCTGAGCGCTCTGCGTTCTTTAGCGATGCTTCACGACATCGTCTCTGTGTGCTCTGTTTCTCTATCTCAGGCTGCAAGAGGCTCTGAGTGACTGCATGTGGGCTCAGAAGCACATGAGGGACAACACTGTCATTGACTACAAACAGCTAGGACTGCGCTACAAACTCTTCAGTTGGCAGGTCCAAACTCCCACAGAACCTCACATTTCCCTTTTTCTTATGCTCTCCCTTTCTTACCGTCTGCAGAGGCACCCACAAGGAAATTGCTGGCATTCTCCAGTTTCCCCGAGGTCAACGCTGCTATTGTGTGAGCGCCCGTGCTCAGACCCACCTGGGCTGACTGCTGTCGGCAAAGCCTCTTTAAGAGGCGAAAGGGAGCTCTGTGGTCTTACGCAAAGTCAAATGCCAAGGCGCAAAGATTAGACACACCACACATTCCCCAGCAGCAAGGTTGGGTTTTGTTCAGCTCAAACAGCTTGAGATAGGGGAAAAGTGTGTGTGTGTGTGCGCACGCTGTTTTGTTCCTGTATGGTGTGTATTGTGAAGTTGGGGTGGAGAGGGAGAGTAGGTGAGGGGTTTTTCATTGCCTGTCGGGACAGAGAACAGTGCTAACAGTGTTTGTGGTCACTTCCTGGTATGTGTAGGGGTGGAATTTCCAACACAAGGAAATTTTGTCTTTTATTTTACTTACAGTGACTGTTATATTCCCAAACACACATGCCCGGCTGCACGTAGGATTATGCCATTGTGACATTATGACAAATAGCACTAAAGTTCAGTGCTGAAGTGTTGTGGATTGTGTGTGTGTTTGTGTGTGTGTATTTGTGTGTGTGTGTGTGTGTGTGTGTGTGTGCGCGCGCGTGTGTGTACATGCTTCACAGGTCCTGTATAATGCAGCAGCAGTCTACTGCCGTATGGGCCAATGGGAGGAAGCCAGTCAGGCCCTGGTGACCGCCTCCCAGGAGCGGGGAGGGCGGGGCGGACAGGTGGACATCGCCATGGTCACCGTGACAGTGAGCACCCCTACACCTGAACTCAGTGGCTAGGACAGGATCAACTCTGCGTGTTTGTTTGTTTGTTTGTTTTGTAAATGTAATATAGGGGATGGGGGCTCACTTTGCATTATTAGTTTATAAAATGTAAAAAATGTTTTTTTTTACAAAAAAACAAAAGAAAGGTTTACTCGGGTCAGCACAAAAGCTTTGGTACTGGACCGCTAATGTTCGCCTCTGGTGGCAACTTTACTCCATGGGCTGTTGTGTGTGTGTGTGTGTGTGCGTGTGTGGTAGAACAAGGGGGTGATCGATCCTCTCCTGGTACCAGCCGGACTGGTGTTCCGGCCCAGGAAGCAGGACGTGGAGCATCTTCAGCCAAGGGACTTCCTGGGTAAAGCCGAGGTAATCCTACTTGCTAAAGTTAACAGACTTGATAAACCGAGACCTTCGAGACACTAACGTGTTTGAAATGTGTTGTTTGATGTTCTCATCTCCAAGGTCATAATTTCTGACATCCCCAATGATGACTTTGGAGGCTTTGAACCTCTCAGGTTGCAGGTAGGACTTCACATGAAATCGCATGTTGGTTGTGTTTGGGGAGGCTGTTAAATATGACACTAGCACACAAATATCACCTTTGCTTTTCACTTCACGATGGATCGCAGTGATTTAAAAAGCTTGTAATGACAACTTGCCTACGCAACTCCAGTTGGAAAGTTATAATGATTTAAGCATTGTTGTCAAAATGTAGCTTGTGCAACACTTGACACCTGTCTAAGGTTTCAGATCACTAACACACATATGTATATTTCTTGGCAGAAACCCGGGTACTACGAGCCCAAGGTGGAGGAGGGCCAGTAAGTGTTTACCCAGCAGATAAGATCCCATCCTCAAATTACTGCACATTATCCACATACATGATACCTGGATACCTTTCTGTGCACACCTGTCGGTTGACGCTGCGCCATTTCCACCTGCAGGGATTCGCGTTACATGCGCGTGAAGAGCCAGTACGTGGCGCGAGGCGCGGGCGAGCTGAGCGTGCCCCTCGGAGCGCACGTGTTCGTGTTTAGCGATAACGACAGGGACGGACTCGCTACGGTTATATACGACGGCCAGGTGAGGTCCAGGTAACGTTCTGCGTGACTCGGTTCTGTATGTAAATGTAATGTAAATGTAAACTCGGTTCTGCGCGAGGGTTTCTGGAGGCACGGCGCTTATCTGCGGTTTCCTTCTGTGCGCGTGTGTTTCGCCCTAGAGAGGCCTGCTGCCCGACCACCTGCTTGAACCGGTGACAAAAAAGACGAAAGGAAAAAAGAAAAGAGAAGTGAGCTGCTCGCCGTTCTGGTTTGCTTATGAGTATTCCTGATGTATTACAGCAGTTCACGTTGCATTTACTGCAATGTTGTTCAGCATACAACGTACTGTTCACATTAGATTACTGTTCTGATTGTTTTCCAATCAGATGTTCTTTTAGTGTTATTTTCCAGCATGAGATAAATGTACCTTCCTCTTTTCGTACAAAGGCTGAATAATTGAACCGATAATGATACTAACGTGTCCTTTCAGAGGCAAGGAGAGACCACAGGCATTAAACAGAACCTATATACTGTCTGCATGATTAACTACTGCTGGGTTCAGGTACAGCCGTGACCTAGTCCACCACCTTCTCTGCCCTGTACAGATACTGCCCAGTGGAATCCCCCTACCCCCCAGCCTGAAGCCCCCCACACGCCCCCAGGCTGTGGCACAACCTCCCCCAGGTACAGCCAAATGTGTTAATGCCCCAATCGATTACACCCAGCCGGTGAGGACATAGGGCATTGCTTGGCTCAAGGTCATTCAACTCTAGACTCCAGATCTAAATCTGGTCTTGAATTGTGTGATAACGTGTTTAATCTCAGAACCCGTTGGCCGCCCTGTTGCTAATGAAGCCTAAATGAAGAAAGTCAAACCAGTGCAGTCTTGGGGGGGGGAAACACGTGTGCTGGAAACACCTGTGCTAAATCGTGAAGGTATCTTTGCTGTCTGTAGACCTGCCCTCATCACCAGCGTCCGCATCACAGACCAACCCACCTCCGCTGTGTAGCAGCAAGGCCCCCGCCCTCCCCACCAGCCCCACCCAGCAGGTGAGAGAACCACGCCCACATCACACCATGCCCACGCCCACCTGCTGTGCTGAACAGGACCCCCCCCCCCCCCCCTCCCCACTTCCTGGAATACTAGAGATGTCAATCACGGAAACTTCGTCCTCACCCTGTACACCTGCGATATTACGCCCGTTATATTTTTGGCAGTAGTTTCTGGGCACAGAAATTTAATGAATATTTGGAACTGTGTTTGTGTGGGATGTTTTAATGTAAAAGGATTACTCTCCCTTGAAGTGCTTGTCCTGTAGTTTGCGCTTCGAGTCCGCTAAGCGTGTGGTATTTATTCCCCTTTTGAAATGCTTTTAAACTTTAGGGCTCCAGCTGGTTCATGCTTTTGAAGTGAGGGACTGAGGGTGACTAATGCCTCCCTGGCTTCTCTGGGGAGATCAGATTTTGTGGGAGAGCAGTGCTTTGATATGGCCTGATTCAGTCAGGACTGAAGCCCAGGGGAGGCGAAGGAAGCCAGATAAAAATATAACCTGGACTATTTGAGAGCAAAGTGCCGTGTGCTCTCTGCCTTACAGGCCCAGACACGCGTGCTGTCTGATGCGAGGGCAGCATCTCGTCTCCCTGTGATGCTTCACATGTAGGAAATGTAACTGGACCTGATAAGAACAATGCAGCTTTGCTTTGTGTTTAAATATTAAGCTTGGATTCCATTGGTCATTGAGCTCGATTTCATCTGAATATACTTTGATCTAGATCACAGAAACCAGTCACTTTGTGTTTTTCTTGGAGTGTTATATCAAAGCTTGTTGAGGTGACCCATAAGTAGGTAAACTCTAAGATGAAATATTATAATAATAAAATGTAATGTTATTTTTAATGACACTTCGTATATGTGCAAAAGAAAGTCAAACAGAAATATGATCACTTATCAGCGTGTAAAAGCATTTTTTTATTTCCTCCCAAGACTGAGGCTACAGCATCAGCCATAGTTAAGGTCCACTACAGATACACCATAGCCCTGAATGTCCCAATAGACACACCGTACCAGGAGCTGCAGAAGAGAATCGCTCAGAAATTAGGACAACCTTCTGCATTCATCCGCCTTAGGTAATTCAAAAAACCTGCCAACCTGCTTTTCTCTGCCACAGTTTGGAATGAGTTTTTAAGGCTGTTGAACAAATGTCTTCAGCTTGTCCTGTGTCCTCTTACAGGCAGAAGCAACATGGGTCCCCAGTCCTGAAGCCCCTGGAGGGGGACGGAGGACTGCAGAGTCTGGACGAGGTGGTAGAGTCGGGACGCGTGACAATCTGGTGTCAGGTACCGTGATCTTTCGCTGCGACTGAACTAAGCATCACTTCTGTGTTGTAGTGGCGCTACAGTTCAGCACATTGGACCTGGAATAAAACGACGACGTCTCAAGAACATGGACCGTAGGCTATGTGTCTGATGGATGTGTCTTAACAGAATTACAAACCTTTGTATAACAAAGAATACCCCATTTTAAATGGCCATTCTTTTGACATTGCTGTTAAATTGTTTAGTTACAATTGAGAAATAAGGACTAATAGTATCTTCAGAGGCGGAGTAACAACATAATTTAGATAGTTCAGATGTTTCATTTCAAATCCAGGTTGCTGGAATACACAGTGAAACGAATGAAAATTGTTCTTGTGCAAATAATCAGGAATGTGTTTGGTGTCCTCTGGCAATCTCACCTTTCCAGCCTGAAGCCCCTCTGACCAACAGGACTATTCTCTACCAGATGGTGGCACTGTATGACTATGAGGCCCAGGGCTCTGAGGACCTGGAGTTTAGTGAGGGCGACACCATCGACATCCTCAGTGAAGGTGTGTAAGCCTGAAGGCACCAATTCTGTTGTTTATATGATATTTATGCAGTTAATTTGAGTTAGGGTAGATCAGTGCAGCAGTGTTGGCAGTAACGTTATCAGACGCTGGTCTAAATAACTCTGTATCTGATTATACTGTATCTGACGCTCCTGTGTGTTACAGTGAATGAAGAATGGCTGGAAGGACACACTGCTGGAAATATTGGAATTTTCCCAAGATGCTTTGCCTATAAAGACTCCGATAAAGTCACAGACAATAAAACATCACTAGAAAACATAAAGTAACCATACAGTATATGACTGTCAATAGGTTAGGGTATATTTCATAGACATTGTATATTCCATCCCTAATATTTCATACCAATATCAACAACTCAATCATACATTTACAACATTTTGTTTATATGCAATCTCATTTATTATCTTTACATTTGATTACATTTATCATTTTAGTATCATTACAGGTTATTTCTGTAAGATTGCACAATTAAAATTTAATTGAATCATGGAAAAAAGGAGACTTCCAATCATATTTCTCTGCATTATTTATTAGAATTATTATAGTCTATTTGAGAACATCAATCCTCTAAGAAACAATTCTGTTGCATGCATAAAATATAAACTATCTCAGCTTCTGTGATAATGTGGAAGTTTTCTGTAAAGCTAAAGTGGATGATGGGTAATGTTGTTGTCTTTGGCTGATGAATCATTCTCTTGAATTGTCTGTTATCTGACTCAAAAAGACTGCAGTAACTTTGAAATGATCAGACAGTTCTAATCGTGTTTTGCTCTGGTACAGCATGATAAGTTATTTTCATTTATTTATTTATTTATTGCTGATAAATGTTGAACTTCCAAAGGTGACTTTTCCTACTACAAACTTTTCTTTGGGTTATAGTTTTGCTGAAATCTATATTTGAGTTCAGCCTTTCTCTTAGTTGGATTAGATTAGCCAGAACGTAATGGCATTTAGAGAATTATGATTTAAAGTGAGTTTTACAATCAATATGTGTATAAGGCTATAAACTGTGTGTATTCTCTGTAAATTACAACACGGCTGTCTATAGCCACAGACTTTAGACTAGACACATTAGCACAGTAATAAGGAGTCCCGGATTCTTTTAGACATCACAAAATCATACCAAGTCCAAGGACCTTCATTACTCCACATGTGACCAGTTCTCATTAGCATAACCACCACCTTCCTCTCTGAACTTCCAGTTCACCTCAGGACTCATCTGTAATCTATACAGCAGAGTCTGCCAAATCACAATGATGTATCACGACTGGGTGGCACACAGGTGCACCCATTACAGGTATTACACAGCTTCACCATTACACTTTGTCAGCTAAGAACATTCTCCCCTTCGGCTATGAGGAAGTGAGGCTGAACGGGCCTCCGTGAGGAGTCAGTGGTATTGTGGGTAATGTAGTGCAGGCCTGACCCAGTCAGTCTCTCTCCTTTCTCTATCTCTCTCTCTCTCTGAGCACGGGTGCAGCACGAGTTCTCTCTTCTGATGTGGTACTGTAATCATGGAGTTGGCAGGGACCACTGTGACTCCCCACCCACCCTACACCCCCTTCCATTAAACACTCCACCATTAATTAAACAGCAGCTTCTGCCCCGCCTCCCCAAATCGATCCTCATTTGTGAACTGTGCCTACAGATGTCTGCAGTGACAGGTGGAACTAGGAAGAAAACAGATGTCACGTGTCACACACCTAAATCAAGCATTTTAAAAAATGTGAGCTTATGTGTGTATACGCAAATGCAGAAATATTCTGGTGTGTATGTGTGGCTGCACACACACACACACACACACACACACACACACACACACACATCTGAGGACCCCTAAACCTAATTAAGGATATATCTCACTCCGAGTTGCAAAACGTTCAAGATGAGGATTGGCTCCTTGTCTCGTTCGGATCCATCGTTTGTCCATTCATTTCTTTTTACAGCGTGGTGCTGAGACCAGTAATTGCAAACTAATGACGAGTCAAGCTCGTTTGTCTTAATTGCACCAGTTTAAGAGGCTATAAATCTGTGGGCCAAAATCCCTGGATGACATGTTGCGGTCAGCAGTACGAGAAAGTACGAGAAAACCTGCTTGAGATGCGACAATCTGTGACTATAAATAGCAGGAGGTAAGACAGACGCGGTGAGGAGACAACTGTGTCCTCCTTACACACTATCAGAGATGACCTGTAATCACACGGTTACTGCTGTAGCAAAAGGGACTCATTAGTTCAAGCCTTCCCTCAAACCTAAGTACCTGTTTAACGTTTAGTGCTAGGAAAAGCTCTGTTTTCCCCATCACACGGCACTGATGGAGAGTTTACCAAAGGAGGCCAGCAGTGATTGATCTGAATTAGGGAATAAGGAAGGGGTTAAGTCCTGATACTGTTTACCTCATGGCATCGGCGCAGATGGAAGTTCTGAAGTGAGGGGGACCAAGCTGTACAATATATACGTTTATGCTTGTAGATGCTAGATTTCGGATGGGGTCAATATAAACCTGGAGGGGACATGTCCCCCCGTCCCCAGTGCCATCTGCGCCCCTGCCTCATGGTGGTGTGGAGGTTGTGCGGTGAACCCACACATCCAGACCACGTGTGTCTAGTCTTTTGTACATTCCTTCTCTTCTTATTATAAGGACGTGATGTGAACTATTTCTAAATGAAAATGACCTGGGCCTCCCTTGAAAACTCAATCACACATTAAAACTAGATGAGTGCAGGACATGCTCTGGACACGCTGGAGTTACACGTGGGCGTTTCAGATTCACGCGTCAATTCACGTCGGTTTGGATGTTTAGTCCCGCAGGACTAAAAATATCACACTTCAAAGATGTTCCCTTCTTGACCAAGCTGTACGACAATGTTGTTTGTTGCTAGGCAACGTAGTCGCACGCCCGCGTCATTTCCGGCGGAGCGCGCTCCCCTGCGCGTGTCACCACAGCCCCGGCGGTGAGAACGGAGAACGTCGCGCGAGCCCAACGAGCAAAGTTGAAGCGCGCGCGTTTCCCGCATCACTATGTTGCTTTTTTTTAAACTTCATCCGAGGCAAATGTCTCATCTGTTCGGCTGTTGAATGAAATAGTGATTTGGGTTGGACCGAACTCTTCCGCACCTCGAGACCCCGCTGGACTTATTCCAGTACCGGTATGGCTTTTCTTGGGTTGTTTCTGCTGAACCGGTACAATGTTCCGTTCTAAGCAGCTTTTTCTTGCATGTCTAAGAGAGTCATTCGTGTTCCGTTGCTTATAATTATAAAATGGGCGTTTATGGTGTGATTTGATCAGTTTTCCAATATCCTTGTAAACTTTCTATTATCCTTTAATAAGTGTGGACAGTGAGATTTAACAAGGAACTCAATATGACGAGTCTCACCTGCAAGCACGGCTACATGCAACACGCTCGGTGCGGTTCTGATCCACGGAAAGAGGGCACGCTGCTTCAGCGCGTCTCCCTGTGCGCGTTTTGAAACCTTCCCACGACATTGTGTCGTTTACACCATGGATCACACCATGAGCGCCGACCTGGAGCGCGCGGCGCTGAAACCCGGTACTAACTCTATGGGGTCCGGCGGCCGCGTGTTGTCCGTTAACGTGAGGAAGCTGCACAACGCGCTCAACGTGTTGCTCAACGACTTGGAGCGAGAGCAGTTCATCCACTGTCTCAACGTCTACCACGCCAAGCGAAACGTGTTCGATCTTGTGCAGACGCTCAAAATCATTCTGAACACACCGGGTAAACGGAACCTTTTACCCATGCTGCGCCTCGTCATCCCGCGCTCAGACCAACTCTTGTTTGACCAGTACACCTCAGAAGGTCTCTATTTAAAAACAGAACTGTTGACAACTGCCGTCAATCCACAGTTCCCGGACGAAATAAGTAACACGAATAACACAAACGTCCACGTCCGAACGCCCTCGGTCCACTTTGTCGAGCAACCTGAACAGGTTGAGCCTCGCCACGTAACTGCACGGTCGCTTCCCGATTTCAGCACCACCGCGGAGGGGACAGCGCCCGTGGTCCTAACGCACGAAGAGATCCGACAGGTCACCCTCAAACGCAGCAAGAGCAACGAGGGACTGGGCTTCAGCATCCGGGGCGGTTCGGAACACGGAGTTGGAATCTACGTGTCCCTGGTGGAGCCAGGATCTTCAGCAGAGAGAGAGGGATTGAGAGTTGGAGACCAGATCATCACTGTCAATGACATGGTGTTTGACCGAGTCACCCATGGAGAGGCAGTTAAGGTGAGAGTTGTGGTGTGTGTGTGTGTGTGTGAGAAGGTGGGCAGGTGGTTGGGGGGGGGGGGGGGGGATACCTGCCTGTCCCATATTGTAGTTACTATGTATTCCTGTGCCATACATGCACCATGAAAAGATGATGTAAAGTGCTACATTACAGGTCCACACTCTTCTTACTCTGATCCATTCTGTCTGCTTTAAATGCAAACAAATGCCCCCCCCCCCTTGCCCCAAAACCATAAACCCCCTCAGCTGTGCTTTAGTCATTGCTATGCGGATGAATCTTTGGACCGAGTCCCGGGCCTGCCCACTGGCTTCAGCAGGATCCCAATCAATGTTGCACTTATTCTGGCCACTCGATGACACAGCGGTGTGGCACTGACTCCAGTGTCTCTTCTGGCTCCAGCTGGCCAGCAGGGGGCGCCGCTACAGGCTCTCTGATTGGCTCCCACCCCACATCTTCCTCCTCCCCCTGGCCTGTCCACAGCCCTGTTTTCCTGGGGTTCTTCTTCATGGAACTTCATGATTTGATAGAATGGCCTTTGATTTGGTTATAGTGCTTTCAGCTCTAAAATATGTTTTAAATGTGAATATTTCAAATTAGCCATGGCATTCTTTTTGTTATTTATTTATTTATTCATTTTCAGTTTGAGTTTAAAGCAGCACGAGATTACATAACATTGCTTTAGATAGCTAGATGTTCAAGAGGGAAATGATGAATGGCACTTGGCATTTCTCTCTCTCTCTCTCTCTCTCTCTCTCTCTCTTTCTGTGTGTGTATGTGGGCTGGGATCAGAATGTTTGTTTTCGAAGACTGAATCTAGGCAATGCCAGGAACTGTATCATTCTCTCTTTCTGTCTTTCTGTCTGTTTCTCTCTGACGTTGTTGGCTTGCACGTGTGAGTAATGCAAAAATCTCGGTGCACAGGCAGATTGCACAACCCACAATGCATTCCGTGGCTGGGGAGCTCTGGGCTAATGCAGCTCACATCAGTTACTAATAGCTTGGGCAGACAGCTCATGGTACTCATCAGAATCACATTTGAAACAACAGTCGATACTCTTGTTTAAATACACTGGTGTGATTGGTTCAATATTTGTAAATTTGTCTTGTGTTCAGTGAACAGAAGCTTCTGAATTTGGCCATCTCCAGCTTCCGTAGCTTAATCCCTGAAAACGTCTCTCTCAGGATTTATTTCAGAAGCTGGAGCTCATGACTGACTTTCATGGTAGCGTCAAATGGAGAGATTAGGAGTGCCATGGCCACGCTGAGTTAGAACCTTCCGGTAAACGCGTCGACATAAAGTTAATGGAGTAAAGGAAGCAACCATGAGTGTCTGTCTAAGAGAAACACAACCATGTGAGCAACACAGACTCTCACCGGCTATAGTACATCTGACAGCTGACGTTCTGACCATTTGTCCTACCTGGTAGAAATGTCCTTCTGTAGCACAAACTGCATGTGTAGTATGGCATGTTTACATAGATATATGAAATGCGTTGGCGTAGTGCATAATTCTGGGGCACCACTGTAAGAGGCAGGTGAGAGGCATAGTGGAGGACCTGTGTAATCATTTATTATTATTATTATTAATATTATTCTTTTTAAATTGACAATCACCTCCTGGGGACCCAAACACAGGCTCGGTGTGGCCCTCCCTTATGCCACTGATGAAATATGGACACTAACTAACTAACTAACTAACTAGTACTAACACCTGTTTCATGTTCCCCATGAGTGATTTAAAGAACTTTCACTCTCCACACTTTGTGAAGTATTGCCGCTCCTTGTTAGTGTGCTTCGGAGTGTACCGCCCTCGTTTAGTTATTCATGCTGAATCTTGTTTAGTTTGTGAACTTTCGTATTTTGCTCTTGCCCCTTTGGGTTTGTTTGCCTGATTTGTCTTTTTGGAATTTTGGCCGTTTGCCTGTTTTTGACATTGGGATTTGTGCTGAATGTTTTTGTATCTGACTCTTCTCTACGTCTAATGAACCCTTTTTCCCCTCTGCACACGTCCAGTATTGTCTCAGGATGTTACAGAGAAGAGGTTAAATTAATATTAGAAATACAACAATACATGTCCACAGTAGTGCAACTATGATTTATAATCAAAATAAAAAAAACTCTTCTTAAGAAGGCATTGTGCTGAAACATGGTGTAGTGTTGATGTACACAGGCAGGGTCAAAGTAGGATCGACAAAACACTTTGTCAGAACATTCCTTTCAGAGAGGGGAAGGTCAAACTGTTTACGTTGCCACAATAAAGTCTTTGTGCGTTAGCCCACGTTGTGGGACATGATGGGTTTATTACCAGTGCATCTTCGTCACTCTCTGCTATTTTAGAAAGAAATTTCTAGTTGAAATGAAATTCTATATCCAAAAATGAAATTCTGTCTAGTGCCACAACCTTTTTCCATTGGTTAAAAAGGTATTTTGACTGGTAAAACATCTATTCTTGTGCATTATTTTATATCAACAATTAATTTTAAACAAGAAATAACTAATTACATTCAATTATCAATTAATATTAATTTTGCACGAGGATACAAAGGTTTTCTTAGTGCCGTACTTTCCTTAAAGGGACAAGAGCGAGTACCAGTGAATACGTTTAGTTTGTTTAAAGCAGTTGTGCATTATACCCAAATTGGTCCCTGTTAGAACACAGAGGCCCTGGCAGGATTATATTTATAGTTCACACAAGCGCTGCCCACCTGCTTCTAGACTACCTTTTAATATCTAGTTTCCAACGCACACACACACACACACACACACACACACACACACACACACACACACACACACACACACACACACACACACACACACACACACACACACACACACACAGCTACTTGGTAAGCAAGTGGGAGCAAGAGAAAGAACTACGGAGGTTTTTTTTACCAACACAACACCACCATAAAACCCAGATTACTATGCTGCACGCATTTCAAAGACCAGCCAACAGGTCTAAAAACAACAGCCAACTGAATAATAGGCTACAATATAATATAGTAAATATAGTCTAGAATCTAGATATACATGCAGTAAAAATCAGCAAAGCAACAGACTCCCTCATTTAGCAGGATCATCATAAGGTGTATAAAGATAATTCACAACAATATGCAACTGTCAAAGTCAAAGTCAAATTTATTTATATATCGCTTTTCACAACACATGTTGTCACAAAGCAGCTTTACATTCATATGGTCCAGATCCCTAATGAGCAAGCCAAAGGCGACAGTGGCGAGGAAAAACTCCCTATGATGGTGGGGATTAGGAAGAAACCTCGGGAGAACCAAGACTCAGAAGGGAACCCATCCTCTATTGGGTGGCCCGTTAACACAAGTCCGTGGTGCGCAGGGTGGTTTCAAACTGTGAGACTAAACTAAGCTGCTACTGCGAACAATCGAAACATTTAAGTATTCCTACACTGAATAGGTAGGGTCATGGGGTCATGGATATGTTAGGGTCATGGGGTCAGGGACATGTTAGGGTCATGGGGTCAGGGACATGTTAGGGTTATGGGGTCAGGGACATGTTAGGGTCATGGGGTCAGGGATATGTTAGGGTCATGGGGTCAGGGATATGTTAGGGTCATTGGGTCATGGATATGTTAGGGGCATGGGGTCATGGATATGTTAGGGTCATGGGGTCAGGGACATGTTAGGGTCATGGGGTCAGGGACATGTTAGGGTCATGGGGTCAGGGACATGTTAGGGTCATTGGGTCATGGATATGTTAGGGTCATGGGGTCATGGATATGTTAGGGTCATGGGGTCATGGATATGTTAGGGTCATGGGGTCATGGATATGTTAGGGACATGGGGTCATGGATATGTTAGGGTCATGGGGTCATGGATATGTTAGGGACATGGGGTCATGGATATGTTAGGGACATGGGGTCATGGATATGTTAGGGTCATTGGGTCATGGATATGTTAGGGTCATGGGGTCATGGATATGTTAGGGGCATGGGGTCATGGATATGTTAGGGGCATGGGGTCATGGATATGTTAGGGTCATGGATATGTTAGGGACATGGGGTCATGGATATGTTAGGGACATGGGGTCATGGATATGTTAGGGACATGGGGTCATGGATATGTTAGGGTCATTGGGCCATGGATATGTTAGGGACATGGGGTCATGGATATGTTAGCTGGCTGCTAGCTTCTGTAACAATAATGCTAGTATCGATGTTGGTGGTTAGCTGCTGACTTACTGAGGGATAAACAAGAGATGGTGGTTTACTATAGGTCTTCTGAGGAAATCATATAAGCACTAGGTTTCTTGGTGTCCATCTAGCAGAGAACCTCACCTGGACCATTGATACCAGCATCCTGATGAGGCTGAAGAAACCCCATCTTCCTCCCACAATCTTCACCATCTTCTGCAGAGGGACCATTGAGAAGATCTTGACCAGGTGCATCACTGCCTGGTTTGGAGCTGCTCTATCTTGGACCACAAGACCTTGCAGAGAATCGTGAGGACAGCTCTCTTCTACCATCTTGGAAGAGGTGCAAAAACATAAGAACATAATTAATACTCCTCAACTCCCAGTCACTAACGAGTAAAAATGGGCAATTACTTTATTCCATGTAAGAACACTGTATTTAAATGAGTGTGCTGGCTGCTCTATACTATTAGTGTTTCAATTAAAATATTCCACTATGGTTCATCCCTTGTTCCTCCCCTTGGTCACATGTTCTGGTCAGTTTTGCCCTATATTTGATCTGTGTTTTCATATTTATAGCTTTCACACATATTCCTCATTTGCACTTCCTTCAGGAACACTATTTCATTTCACCGTGTACCTGTACATACCTGAAATGACGATAAAAAGCCTCTTGACCTCTTGACCTTGACTTGTGTTTATCGTGTTCTTGCCAGAATCTAAACTGCTTTGAGTAGTTTGCTTTCTATTTTCAAAAGCCTGAGAAATACCAGTTCAGCTGTTTCCTTTTGTGCATGTATAGAGTACGTTGTTGCCAGCTTACACAAACGCAAAGTCCAGTGAACTTTACAGTTTTTCTCGATTGTTTACACACATTGTCTGAAAGCATGCCTCATACTCTCAAAACTCTACACACAAATCAGAAAAACACACACACAATGGGCAAAACCCCTCAGTTCTCTTTCAAAATGAAACTTTACAGTCAGAACAATATTATATCTTCTCAAAAT
The DNA here is from genome assembly GCF_052324685.1 of Brachyhypopomus gauderio. Taxonomy (NCBI): domain Eukaryota; kingdom Metazoa; phylum Chordata; class Actinopteri; order Gymnotiformes; family Hypopomidae; genus Brachyhypopomus; species Brachyhypopomus gauderio. The sequence continues at coordinate 38,786,864 of NC_135213.1, forward strand.
GGTATTTTGTTCTCAGATGACACACACAAACCATCATATGAATAGACATTTATAACAACTGGTTGAACACTGATGTGCTCAATGTAAAACACTATGATGAATGGAAAACACTTCTTCTCCATTCATCATAATGACTTTGGCCTTTTTTGTGCAGTGTTACACTTACTACAGACAGGAAATACATAAGTGCATTGTAAAATATTTTAGAATAGTGTTTTTATACTCAGAACACACATATACAGTAACAAATATATTTTATTTTTTCCCACAAAAGCAATGTACACAGTGTACATCCCACCCAACACAAAGTTGCACATACAGTGGCCTTCATACAAAACAGAAGAATTTACTGTATACAGTTACAGTAAAAAAAAAAAAACTATGTTGCATCCTCTCTTGTGTTTCGGTCTGGCCACAGCACCTCATCCACATCACAAGCAATGTTTTCTCTGGCCAAGCAGCGGGGGAAATATCGCCTAGCATGGCGAATCCAGCCATGAAAAGCATCAACTGCTATATCTCCACATGCGTCTTCCATAGCTTGGTGAAGGGGTATACGTGTTTGTGAATGTAGGTCATACCCTTTCCACCTAAAATAGGATTGAGGAATGGAGAATATGGAGGGAGATAAACAACTGAAAAGCGTGGGTGGGCAGTGAACCAATTATGAACCAGAGCAGCCCGGTGGAAACTTACATTGTCCCAAACGACAACGTACCTGAGCTGCTCTGGACCGTCTATCTGATCTGGTGGAATGAGTGTGTTGTGTAGGGTGTCGAGGAATGTGATTAGATGGGCAGTGTTGTAGGGGCCAAGGGTAGCATGGTGATGGATGACGCCGTGGTGGGTAATCGCTGCACACATAGTGATGTTCCCTCCGCGCTGGCCAGGAACTTCAACAATGGCACGCTGGCCGATGATATTCCTTCCCCTCCTGCGTCTTTTTGTGAGGTTGAATCCAGCCTCATCAATGAAGATGAATTGGTGCTCCACTGCGTCCACCTCTAGCTCAAGGATTCTCTGCAACACACATGACAGTATCAGAAATAGACATGGAGGAGTCACTATTGTGAAGCACAATCATTATGATTACAATACTGAAATATGTATAATTTATACAGTGTTGAGTGTATACATCAGTTGTGAGATTGTATAGGACTTACTTGCACATAGTTATATCTCAGTTCTTTGACTCTTTCTGAATTGCGTTCAAAAGGCACCCTGTAGACCTGCTTCATCCTCAGGTTATTTCTGCGCAAGACACGGTCCAGCGTTGATAAGCTTACCCTATCAATATTTTGAAAGATCTCGGTGTCTTCTATTATTTTTCTTTGTATTTGCCGTAATGTTATGGCATTATTTACTAGGACCATGTTCAGGATTTCAGTTTCCTGTTCAGGAGACAAAAGACGTTCCCGTCCACCTCGTGGTGGTAACCTTTCAGTTCTGCAATCCAAATAGTAAAATACTGTAAATACTGTGCAGGAATACATTTCCCAAATACTTGAAACATTTATATTTATATTTACAGTCCTACAAAACAGTCCACAGGCAATACTGTACTCATTGAGTACTGTATTGATATGCAGTCCTGCAGTTTCCTACTGAGTGCTGATTTCTTACCTGTTCTCATTACGGAAAGTCCGGATGATGGATGCTACAGTGTACCTACTCAAATTTGGCTGTACTCTTTGCCCAGCCTCCCTCATTGTTAGACCATGGTTGACCACATGGTCAACCAAAGTGGTTCGGATCTCATTAGAGATTACGGTCCTTGGCCTTCCTCGTCCTCGTCCTCGTCCTCCTCGTCCTCCTCCTCTTACTCTCACTCCTCTGGCTCTGCCTCTGTTTCCAATGTTGGCATCCATTGCTCCAAAACAGAAGAGCTCACCTTTTGCCATTTTATGCTAAAGCTCTGATTGCTGATTGTAAACATGTGAGACAGGTGTTTGCTGATGTGATGAGTCAGTGTGCATAATAGGACAATTAACTTTAGAATTTTGAATAGCAGTGTGTTCCTTGTGAAAACAAGAGATTTTCTTCATGAAAATTATGCCAAATGCAGAAAATTGTGTGTAGTATTTGGAAAAAAGTGTGTTTTAGAACTGCAATTTGAGTGTAAAACAGGAATTGTGCTTGTAGTTTAGTAGAATTGGTTCAGGGGGTTGGTGCAATAGTTACATGTTGTGGTCATTGTGTCTCAATTACCAGTATTAGTGTGTAAACAATCGAGAAAAACTGTAATACTACATGTCAGAAATCTACACCATGTGTCCTATAGCCAGTGAAGTTATTACACACAGTGGAAGTGGATTCAGGATTCAGCCAAAACAACTTCCAAACACATTATTCAATACAAATAACCCAAAGGCATCTACTGCTGTTATTATTGAACATCCTTTAATGTTAGAAAATGAACAGAATGTGTGTGTGGTGTGTGCAGGGTGTGTGGTGTGTGTGCAGGGTGTGTGGTGTGTGCAGTGTGTGTGGTGTGTGCAGGGTGTGTGGTGTGTGCAGGGTGTGTGGTGTGTGGTGTGTGTGTGTGGTGTGTGCAGGGTGTGTGGTGTGTGTGTGGTGTGTGCAGGGTGTGCGGTGTGTGCAGGGTGTGTGGTGTGTGTGCAGGGTGTGTGGTGTGTGTGCAGGGTGTGCGGTGTGTGCAGGGTGTGCGGTGTGTGCAGGTGTGTGGTGTGTGTGCAGGGTGTGTGGTGTGTGTGCAGGGTCTGTGGTGTGTGCAGGGTGTGTGGTGTGTGCAGGGTCTGTGGTGTGTGTGCAGGGTCTGTGGTGTGTGTGCAGGGTGTGTGGTGTGTGTGCAGGGTGTGTGGTGTGTGCAGGGTGTGTGGTGTGTGTGCAGGGTGTGTGGTATGTGTGCAGGGTGTGTGGTGTGTGTGCAGGGTCTGTGGTGTGTGCAGGATGTGTGGTGTGTGCAGGGTGTACGTTTGAAGTGTAGTTTATGTCAAAAGTTCTTGTAGAAATTAGGAGGAGTTGGAACAACTGAAATGCGTTTCAGGCGAGGTAATGATGGAGGTCTGGGTGTCAGCCTGCTGCTGACTGTCTCGTTGCTAATTTGTGTTGTATCGAGCATTTATTGGAAACGTTGTTCTAGAGTATTGATTATGTGTGAAGAATTTCGCTTTCCTGCCATGTAACACTTGTGTATAATTCCACTATCACACTGTATTTACTAGGATTTTAAATAGTAAATAAGCATAATTTTTTATGGATGGTTAGACACCTCACATGACAGCAGTTTTATAGCTGCTCTAATGCTAATGGTGGAAGTTCAGCACGCTGAGTTTGACATCAGTGTAGTGTGTGTAGAGCCTTTCACAGGATCAGAAGATGTGTGTGTGCTTTTTGGCAAGGCAAGTAGGACATTAGTGGTATTGATCCATCATGACGATGCCATGTCTTTAACAGCAAATTCAATTAACAAAAGATAATAAATCAAGATATTGTATGTATGTGTCGAGCATTATTCTACTTTTATGCTTATAGAACGATAAAGTATATGCACTAGGCAGGCATTTAGATTTAATAAGGTCCTTCAAAAATAAAAGTCTTGCGATAATGGCAGACTCTCTAAAGCCCACTGTCCTAGGGGTTCTCCAGGGGGTGCTGTCCCCACTGGGCCCTGTCCCACTCAAGGGCGTTGCCTCTGAGATGAGCAGTTGGGCGGGGCCCTCAGAAGCTCTCATAGCTTTGACACAAAGCCTTGCACCTTTAAGACATTTCACACCTGCACTGCTGAGTGTCCCATAAGACTGCACCAGAAGGAGATGCACCTCACTGGACCAGAATGCTTTGCGGTGGGCAGTGGAGGACAGTCCTGCACATCACTGAGGCTGAACTCCCATCACACCACCAAATGCGGTGTGAGCAAATCCAGGAGGATTATACGAGACCCCGCCCACTCACCCAAGTCCAGGAGGATTATACGAGACCCCGCCCACTCACCCAAGTCCAGGAGGATTACACAAGACCCCGCCCACTCACCCAAACCACAGGTTCTCTCTGCTGCTGCGCTACAGAAGCATGTGAACCAGAAGTGGCCATCATACTGCTGAACAGCCACTAGTATTACAAAATGGCCTGTACTCTGAGACACCCGCTGTCACCTGGACAATCCCACCCTCTACATACTCTTTATAGACAATATCATATAAAATAGCTTTGACAATAACAATATCTACACACACCTTTGCTACTGCCCACCCCACAAACACACATACACACCCACACACACTTCCCACTCTCTTGCAGTGTGTACTTAAGTTTGTTAGCAGTGGTGCACACTCAGAATTATGAATGCGTGTGTGTGTAAATATCTATACCTTTCAACCCGTTGATTGTTTAGCAGGTCTGCATATAGCTTCATTATTTTCTCTCCATAAAATCTAGTATAATAATAGTATAATAAATAGTATAGCGACACAGCTATTTTAGGACAGACTGCACGGAGTAAGGCCTTCAGTATATCAGTCACTCCTGTACACGTGTGATGTTACAGTGAGGCTGATTAGATGTGATTTGTTTCTGACTAATTGGAAAGGCAATACTGTCAGAAGTGTCCAGCGTCCAAACCCGGGTCTTCATCTGTTCCGTTTTGACTCTCATCAGGAGCTAAATAATTCATAGCAGCGTTTAATTAGACAGACAGTCTTTGGGGCAGTGGAAGAACTCATCAGTGCACTGGAGTCGATCTCTCTTCCTCCCCAATGACAAAGCTCAGTATGGAGACACTAAAAGCTTAATTTTCTGGGCTGTATAGACTCTGGCGTGGGTGATAATTGTTCAGCCCAAATCTCTGAAAGTGCTGTAATTGCTGCTAGATGAAGAGGGTTTCTGCTGTGACACCTTCAGTGTCCATGTGCTCAGTTCAGTGGAGGATTACTGTCATCTAGCAGTAAGTAAATATGCTGTTATTCAGATTTTTTAAACTCCAAGTTTATGATTTAGTAAATTATCATAAGGCATATTATTGTAAACCTATTGTGGATTATTTACTTCATACATTTAGCTGAAACGCATGCTAATATAATAAAGGAGGAATGAGAGTTTTTGCCGTGTATGGGGTTAAACGTTTTTTTATAAGATGGATTATATGTAAGAATTATGCTATGCATATTATGCATACTAGAATAAACCATATAAAGAAAATGATGTATCCGTCCCTCTCACTCACACTCACATACACACTATTACACTCATGTACGCACACACGTACACACAAACACACACACACACAAACACACACAGGCACATTTGCTTAGACATGTGCATTTAAACTGCAGCGTTCTGCGTTTTGGGAGTGATGTGTTTAGGGTCAGGGTCGGTCTTTTATCTCTTCCTCTGGGTTGAACCAGCATTAGCCCACGAGGATGAAGCAATTGCTCTTGTCGATAAAAGGGCCTTGGCTGGTGTGAATAGAGCCCGTCATCTGCACCGGTGCCGTCTCCGCCAGGCCGCCCGCCTTATCTGGAGACTTGAAGAACTCGCTCTCCAGATTTGGCCGGCAGCAGCGAAGAGTTCCGGGCTCCTTGTGTAGATAATGGCCCATCTCCACTCTGCTCTGTGTTTGTCTCCTCACTCCACACGTCTGCCTGGACCCGGACCGGGCCAATCTGCGCCAGCCACACGCCGGCCCGCCTCTCCCCGGTGCCACGCTCCCCTGGGCAGCGCACGCCGGCTCCTTCGTAGGTTTGAAAGGGGGAGACGTGAGTGGAGAATAGCAAGGCGGAGTGGTGGCATGCCAACTTGAGCATCGCAGTGGAAGGTGTGGAAAGTGAATGGGAGAGAGAGAGAGAGAGAGAGAGAGAGAGAGAGAGAGAGAGAGAGAGAGAGAATGGTGGAAATGGGGTTTGAGTGGGTTTCCTTCCTGTTGTGCAGACTGAAAGAGCTGAGCTGATGCCAGAGGCGGAAATGTACTGGTCCCACCGCTATGGGCCGCATTCAATCCCAGAACTCTCTTAAAGGACCTTACATCTTAGAAGCTGCTGTAATAGAGGTGGGGAATGTACAGTAGACTCATCATGATGTTACCATGGTCACACACACACACACACACACACACACACACACACACACACACACACACACACAGTAAAGATGTGAAAATGATTTGCTCATCTTTGTCTTGTTCTCGCCCTGGAATTATCTGTAATTGATATGCGTTATTAATTACCACAGCAGTTCAGTCTTTTGTATTGGGGTCTGGATTATTTTAACGTCCGTGGATTATCTGGTCCTACGGCTCAGGATGGACAGAAAGGCACTTTGATAGTAGCAGCACTCTGATTGGCTCATTCCCCATTGGCCACTCTACACGCTGAGGTCGCCTGTCTCCCGTTATTGTAACCCCTGTCATCCCTGGAGATCACCCATATATCTCAGCTTGTACTCGACCAGAATATAAACCCAGTGTTCCTGTCCAATTCTCTCTTCCTCTGACACATTCACAGAACTCTAGAGTTCTGTTCTGGTGCTGGCTAAGAAAATAGACCATCAGCCGTGTTCAGGAGGTTGAGTTCTTATGTTTCAGCTCGGTATGGGTTTAGCACACTTTGTTATATAATAGAGATGTTGTAAGGAGCCTCATTCTATTGGTTCTACTGAAAAACTAGATCATCAGAAGCAGTTATTCACTCACATTCACTCACATGGAAATGTTTGAGTATTATTTCTTCATATGTAGAGTATTAACATGCCATTCATTCAAGTCTGCAATAATTTTATTTGCTTACATTTGTACATAATACTCTTCACATGCAGCTCAAATCTGGACTTTGTGTAATTTCGTCCTCTGTGTGTGTGCCAGTAATTTCTGGAACATTCTTACACTGTGTTGCCTGTAACACTGTCCAGCGTTCACACACTCAACGCACAGCTGTAGTCTCACACGTCCCTGGAGGGACTCATACTCAATAATGCTACGGTTGACCTTCCCACCTCAGATACAAGGTTTAACAAAAGTATTAAGGTCCTTTCTCAGTGTGTTAGGAGGCAGAGTAAACAGTGAATCAACTGTTCACATCTGGGCTTTTTAGTTTATTCTTAGTGTAACAATACAGAAATGGACGCTTTTGGAGTGACCGCGGAAGGTACAACATCACATGATTTAAGTGCAGAAGGACAAACACGCCTTTTAAGAGGATGCAAATCATTTTGCTGTTGATGATGATGACGATGGTGATGATGATGAAGATGACGGCAACGATGACGACATTGACCGCTCCCTTAGCAATCAATGTTTAAAACGCCCTTGATCTGAGCTGATTGACCTCGATGATCAGCCATCAGTGAAGAACAAGCAAACGTCCTTAAAGAGTTTTCCACACGCAGTAGTGTCAGCCCTCTTGGGTCATCTTTGTTACAGTCCCTTTATAAATGTAGCACACAGTAATGACGTGTCCTCATGGAAAGACCACAGCACCTGCGAACACAGCCTCCTTCCACGGTCTCATCCCACTCCTCAGTGCTCTTGTGGTCCCGGTTGTGTTTCTTCACATACGTTTGCGTTTGCCTCCCTTTAATCTTCTTCCGTTCAGGCTCTGTAAATGCAATTAACTCAGCGCTGGAAGCAATGTGGTCCGGATCACCTGGTGGAGCTCCGGGAACGTCAGCTCCGCACACATCAGCTACGTGACCATCGGCTCCGCACACATCGGCTCTGCACACGTCAGCTCCGCACACATCAGCTACGTGAACATCGGCTCCGCACACATCGGCTCTGCACACGTCAGCTCCGCACACATCAGCTACGTGAACATCGGCTCCGCACACATCAGCTACGCACACATCAGCTACGTGAACATCAGCTACGTGAACATCGGCTATGTGAACATCGGCTACATGAACATCAGCTCCGCACACATCAGCTAAATTTACATTTATGGCATTTGGCAGACGCCCTTATCCAGAGCGACTTACATTTTTATCTCATTTTTTATGAGAAAAGCAATTGAGGGTTAAGGGTCTTGCTCAGGGGCACCTCAGTCATGGCCTCAGGTCTGGGAATCGAACCCACGACCCTCCGGTCACAAGACCAGTTCCCTAACCACCAGGCCATGACTGCCCATATGCTACGTGAACATCGGCTCCACACACATCAGCTACGCACACGTCAGCTACACACACGTCAGCTACACACACGTCAGCTCCGCACCAGCTGCGTGCCAGTTGCGTGCCCACCTCTCCACTCTGCTCCTGGGTCTCTGCCTGCAGCTTCTCACTGGCTCTCCGCTCACACAGGCAGGGGCTTCCCCACAGCACAGACCTCCGATCAGAGAAGCTTGCAGGAGATGCATTTTAACAGATCCCAGGGTCATGTGCTGGGGACAGAAGTGGACAGGTGGACAGGTGGACAAGTGGAGATTGATGTGTCTAGTTCACTTCAAGGCCATGAAAGACACGAGGAATGTGGAAGAGAGGAGCACTATGCAGATTAAAAGTGGCAGCTAATTTACATACTTGAAACCACACCCACCAGCTTGAAACCACACCCACTAGCTCTTTACGTGAGATGGACCTGAATCCCATTTAAAACTGCATATCCTAACCTTAACCCATAGACAAAGAAAACAGCCTCTTTTTCCAGGCTGTGTATCTTTGCTGGTCCGAGGACAAACGTGTCATCTGGTGGTGGGGGGTTTATTTCTGGAAGAGAAGAGAATGGAAACACGTAAATACAGCATTTTCCACCGGCCAGATTTTCCAAAAGCTCAGGGTTGATCCTGGACCTGAAGCTCTTTTAACTGCAACTCACTGTCAGTGTGTGTGTGTGTGTGTGTGTGTGTGTGTGTGTGTGTGTGTGTGTGTGTGTGTGTGTGTGTGTGCGTGTATGTGTGTGTGTGTGTGTGTGTGTGTGTGTGTGTGTGTGTGTGTGTGTGTGTGTGTGTGTGTGTGCGTGTGTGCGTGTGTGTGTATGTGTGTGTGTGTGTGTGTGTGTGTGTGTGTGTGTGTGTGTGTGTGTGTGTGTGTGTGCGTGTGTGTGTATGTGTGTGTGTGTGTGTGTGTGTGTGTGTGTGTGTGTGCGTGTGTGTGTATGTGTGTGTGTGTGTGTGTGTGTGTGTGTGTGTGTGTGTGTGTGCGTGTGTGCGTGTGTGTGTATGTGTGTGTGTGCGTGTGTGTGTGTGTGTGTATGTGTGTGTGTGTGTGTGTGTGTGTGTGTGTGTGTGTGTGTGTGTGTGCTACACCTCATCAGCTCCACTTTGGCACAAAAATAAACTGTTCTGCTCTATACCTTCCACACAGGACAACCCACACACTCGACACACACACACACACACACACACACACACACACACACACACACATACACACACATGAGAGCTCTGTTTAGACAAACTCCATAGTGTGTTGGGTCATACTGCAGCAGTACGTTTATAGAATAATGGCACTCGTGTCTCTGACGAGAAGAGGAACAAACTCTCTCTCTCTCTCTCTCTCTCCCTGTCTTTCTGTTGCTTTTGGCTGTGGACTGTGCAGACAATCTCCAAACTCTGTACTAATGAGTAAAGCTGAGGGCAGAATCCCAGTTTTAATAAATCTAGGTCACTTCGCTTCTTCATCTGGGTCACTTTTTTAGATTTTTTTTGCTGGAATTTTGAATTATTTACCCGTCGAGCGTAAAACACTGAAGGAACCTGGAATTACAATGTGAAGGCACATCAACACTTAAGCAGGAGTGTCGGTGTTGTCTTATCTACAAATGTGCTGGCATATTAAATGCCAGTGATAAACATTTTAATTAAAATGTGGGCAACACAACGAGGTTAAATACGCGCGCACCGTGTACGCACCGTTCCGTATATGAGCGCCTGAACGCGCCTGAACGCGCCTGGACGTTAGGAGCGCCTCGCTGCGATAATTCCCATTCTGACCTTCTCAGGTCATGAAACATGAATCCTGGTGTCACTGTGAGCGGATGTCTCGATGGTGCCGCTGAAGACAAGATGCGGATTCATGTTTCAGAATGTGAATTTGTGACTAATGTAACCCTCGCCATTCTCCATATCAGGGCTTTATTCTGCGTTTCGTAAACCCGTTTTTATTGTGGTCCGCCGTACGTCCTTGCCCCCCCCCCTTCATGTCGGGAGGGTCACGGCGAGACGGAGCGCGTGCACGGAGCGTACCAGGCGCGGTCTCGCGGGGGTAAAGGGACAAAGCCCGAAATAGCAGGAACGCGCAGAAAAAGGAGGAGAAGGAGGAGAGGAAGACGGCGCAGAGAATAGACGAAGGCTTGCAAACCCCATGGGAATTGTCTTGTTTTCTGCAGGAGTCGCTCCTAAAGTCATTATGATAATCGTAATTAAACTCTTAAACACAACGCAGAAGCGTTTTACTATTTATCGCACAGGTGGGTTTAGCAGTCGAGATGTTTAGGAGGGGAAACGAGGGTAATGGGCTCGTGAAGGAAGGCTCACTCGTTGCAGGTGTCTTCACCAGTTCAGATGTGCGATACCTGTCGCAGATTCACCAGCCACGCGATTACAAACACCTGCTGCGTAGCCACACTCCCCATCCAGGTTGTTAGGAACACCTGCCGTATGAACGTCTGAAATCACACACATCATTAGACCCCAATTGTCCGCGTGCACGATCCAATGTCCTTTGCCCCGCCCACTCATGACAGGTCTGCCTCTGACCCAGGGCCGGCGCCAGAACATATACAGTCGGGGTGGCGAACGTAAGTTGTTGAGCGGGGGGAGGGGGGAGGGTGTTGCGTTTAACGATTGTCGAGCGGCCGAGGGGGCACCATGTAGCGATTGTTGTCAAATAAATGGGTCTTATTTTTTACATTGAGGGGGCGGGACACCTCGCCTGAGGGGGCGACGCCCCCATTCGCCCCCCCGTGGCGCCGGCCCTGCTCTGACCACAGGGCTGACCAGACAGGACTGTGATGACGGACCGTTCTTCACCCAGTATTGACGCAGGCATGGCGATTGCATGGCTGGCGTGTGGTGCTGATTCTGCTGGGACCGTGCTCTCTGCCACAGTGAAAGCCCGTAGCAACCCTGCGGTAGGAACGCCAGACACAGGTTGTTCATGGTAACAGGTGGGCTGGAGACGAACACTGCACCCACAAGGTGTTGCTAATAAAGTGGCTGGTGTGTGGAGGAACCTCATTCTGGAGACGCCGTCCTGTCCTGACAGGTAGACTGTTGTGCTGCACCTCCAGAGGACGTTATATAACATATTTACCACCATCCTCACACCGGCTACCAGAGCTGCACTGCATTGTGGGAATAGTTATGCTTCCCTCTCCCTCTGATTTTTTGCACAAGACAGGTCTCTCTTTCTCTCTCTTTCTCTCTCTCTCTCTCATGCGTTCTCTCTCTCTCTCATGCGTTCTCTCTCTCTCCCGCTGTCTCTCTCCCTCTCTCTCTCTCTCTCTCTCCCGCTGTCTCTCTCTCTCTCTCTCTCTCTCTCTCTCTCTCTCTCTCGTATGCTCTCTTTCACTCTCTCCCTCTCTCTCTCTCTCTCTCTCTCTCTCTCTCTCTCTCTCTCTCTCCCGCTGTCTCTCTCCCTCTCTCTCTCTCTCTCTCTCTCTCATGCGCTCTCTCTCTCTCTCGTGTTCTCCCCCCCCTCAACAGACCTACTTTCCGGCTTGCCCAGGCTGTTAAACAGTGTTTCTGGGTCTGTAGTCTATAGGGGCTGGTAAGTGCACCACTAGGTCTGTTCTTGATCTGTCTCCTCCTGATCTTCTGGGTTAACCACTATACAGGAGCCTCAGCTCTGCTCTGCTTGGATCATGCGATCACTACGTGAAACTGCCTTCACGGTGCTACTTGTCTTAAGGTCTGGATCCCCACCCTGCCAACCCGTTTTAGAAACATTTTCAGACGAGCTCTCAGTATGTGCTCTGTGTCGAAATGTCTGTCCAACACGGCGCGAACCTTTTATTCTTTGGCCTGTTTAAACCACATGAAAAGATCAAACATAGTTTGGATGCGCAATCTGTGAAATTCGATTTTTCACACTGTCTGTCCTCTGCTAGAGACCTGGGTCTCTCTTGTTCTCCACGTTCCCAACTGAACGGGCTGACTGCTAGAACAGCGTGTGTCTTCCTGATCCATCACTGCCCACCAGATCTGCGGATGCTGTTCTGGTATGTAGTGGGTCAGAGACGCAGGACAGCTCGTCATGCTGGTGGAGACGTGGAGTGGGTCAGAGACGCAGGACAGTTCGTCCTGCTGGAGGAGACGTGGAGTGGGTCAGAGACGCAGGACAGCTCGTCCTGCTGGAGGAGACGTGGAGTGGGTCAGAGACGCAGGACAGCTCGTCCTGCTGGAGGAGACGTGAAGTGGGTCAGAGACGCAGGACAGTTCGTCCTGCTGGAGGAGACGTGGAGGTCAGAGACGCAGGACAGCTCGTCCTGCTGGAGGAGACGTGGGGGTCAGAGACGCAGGACAGTTCGTCCTGCTGGAGGAGACGTGGGGGTCAGAGACGCAGGACAGTTCGTCCTGCTGGAGGAGACGTGGAGTGGGTCAGAGACGCAGGACAGCTCGTCCTGCTGGAGGAGACGTCGAGTGGGTCAGAGACGCAGGACAGTTCGTCCTGCTGGAGGAGACGTGGGGGTCAGAGACGCAGGACAGTTCGTCCTGCTGGAGGAGACGTGGGGGTCAGAGACGCAGGACAGTTCGTCCTGCTGGAGGAGACGTGGAGTGGGTCAGAGACGCAGGACAGTTCGTCCTGCTGGAGGAGACGTGGGGGTCAGAGACGCAGGACAGCTCGTCCTGCTGGAGGAGACGTGGGGGTCAGAGACGCAGGACAGTTCGTCCTGCTGGAGGAGACGTGGGGGTCAGAGACGCAGGACAGTTCGTCCTGCTGGAGGAGACGTGGAGTGGGTCAGAGACGCAGGACAGCTCGTCCTGCTGGAGGAGACGTCGAGTGGGTCAGAGACGCAGGACAGTTCGTCCTGCTGGAGGAGACGTGGGGGTCAGAGACGCAGGACAGTTCGTCCTGCTGGAGGAGACGTGGGGGTCAGAGACGCAGGACAGCTCGTCCTGCTGGAGGAGACGTGGAGTGGGTCAGAGACGCAGGACAGTTCGTCCTGCTGGAGGAGACGTGGGGGTCAGAGGTGTCGTGTCTGAGCAAGAAAAAATTAAGTCTGTACTCTGCTTCTAAGAAAAAGAGCTCAAAGGGTTTATGAATTATTCACGCTTGTCAACACGCTTCTCTCTACCGTGCGCTCACTCTCTCTAGTGCCTGATTTCTCTCTCTCACTCTAGTTCATGCTCTCTAGTGTGTGCTCTCTCTCTCTCTCTCTCTCTCTCTCTCTCTCTCTCTCTCTCCCTCACCCTCTCACCCTAGTTCATGCTCTCTCTCACTCTCTCTAGTGTGTGCTCTCTCTCTCCCTCTCCCTCATCCTCTCACCCTAGTTCATGCTCTCTAGTGTGCTCTCTCTCTCTCTCTCTCTCTCTCTCTCCCTCTCCCTCATCCTCTCACCCTAGTTCATGCTCTCTCTCACTCTCTCTAGTGTGTGCTCTCTCTCTCTCTCTCTCTCTCTCTCTCTCTCCCTCTCCCTCTCCCTCACCCTCTCACCCTAGTTCATGCTCTCTCTCAAGTTCAAGTTGCTTTATTGACATGACAAATTCACATTTGTATTGTCAAAGCATTCATATATAAAAAATGATAAATAAATAAGTAAAAAAAAAAAAAAAATTGTACATCAATGTAAACATAAAGTATCAATATGCATGTATATCCATAACATAGAACAATGAAAAGATACATACAGAACTGTTAATTAATAAATGTAATAATTGAACTGCTAATAAATAAATTTGATAATAATTAAAATACATATGCAGTATCATACTCTCTCTCTCTCTCTCTCTCTCTCTCTCTCTCAATCTCTCACCCTCTCCCCCATGCCTGTATCTCCCTTGTATGGGAATGCAGGCTGTCTCTCGCTCTCTCTCACACTCACTTTCTCTCTTTCTGTCACTTTCCTGTCACTGTGTCCATGGCATATATTTTAGCATGAAGAGTTGAATGGGTACAGTTGCAGTCAGTGGATGATGGATGGTGGTGATAAAGTGACATGTTGTTCTGGTTGTTTGTGTCCATAGAGGGGCTGTGAAAGTCTCTAAAGTCTCAAATTCTCTCTCTCTCTCTCTCTCTCTCTCTCTCTCTCTCTCTCTCTCTCTCTCCTCTCTCTCTCTCTCTCTCTCTCTCTCTCATTGCCACAGTATGAATCACTGTCCCACCACTCAGTGGTCTGTCTCCACTATATGTTATACAATCTGTGTCCTTTATATGGACATCCATTCATACAGTGGAGCGCTGCATACCATTATGTGTGAGGGGGGGTCCTTTAGATTCTTCCATGTTGCCTCACAAGACGTGATCCTGGCTCCTGTTGTATTTTTAGCCCCCTGCTGTCTGCCTCTGTTCCTAAGTGGTCTGTGAGCGCTGTTAAATCAAGCTGTGAACGATGGCGTTCTACATTCCCACAGCAAGGACACTTCAAACGTCTCCGTGTTGGCCGCTGAGTTCTGACTCGCTAATGTGACACTACATAAACACACTAGCTGGTGTTCTCCAAGCAGGTATTCTGCCCACGATGCCCACTGATATTTACCTAAGAAATGTAGTATTTTCTAAAGGAGTCTGGTATTTGTTTATGGATATCACCATTCAGGTAATGTGTGTGTGTGTGTGCACAGAATATTTTCATTTTTCTCATTTGAACCTGTCCAAGCACTTCACACGTCTGTCCTGGAGCTTGTGGTGATCTTAAGGATAATTTCAAACAGTTCTTTAGACTCAAGCTGAAGAGCACATTGGTGGTGAGACGTATCATGGCACAGTGTACACGAGACCCATCTTAGGGATTACAAAGTCACGGACAGGAGAATGAGATGATGGCAGATGAAATGTTGTATGTTGTATCAACACAAAGCATTTTTTGAGAGCGCATAACATTGTGTTTTCGGAGCACTTCGGTCTTGTGTAGTGTCGGCACACAGCGGTACTGACAGTCTGCTCCGCACAGACTCCCATGTGTAAACGTCTGGCTCAGGATGAAACAGCCCTGGGGTTCTGTGCATGCGAGTCTCACCCTGGATAAGTGATTCCAGCGAACGCTGCTGTCTCTGTTCTTACGTGAGTCGGCATGACTCACCCAGAGTGGTGTCTTAACAAGAGACTCTGGAATGTTCTAGTGAGTCTTTTGTGCTTGTGCTATTGATATAACTCTGACTCACTGCCCACATTAGTTCAGTTCTCTCTCCTTCTCTTTCTCTCTCTCTCTCTCTCAGTCGCTCAGAGGCACTGTAGGTTTGAGTGATCCCATCTTTAAAAGACATGAGTGTCAGACGACATGTTTCCTCATGAGAGACGTCTGTCTCACAACACCCCACTCTCACCCCCCACTTTCCCAGCTAGTATTTAATAAGCTATTGCAATAAATAAGAGGAGGCTGCTTCTGCCTCGGGGTGATTTGGCATAAACGCAGCTCAGAGAGCAGGAGGGCCAGATTACAAGCGTCCTGGAGTCCTGCACAGGTGAGGCCTGACGTCAGTAACACGCACACCTGTGGTGTCATCTCTGCTTGTCACACGGAGGACGTCACTGGCCCCGTGCTCTCCTGCACTGACGGCTGAGCTGAATGCAATATTAACATTAATTGAAAATGAAAGTGTGATGAAGACCGGTAATTTTTTAATCTGGCTGACTTTTGCTTTTGTGTGTATTGATGGGTTAAATTAATGTGTGGACTAAGTGCCATGATTAATGATATCTGCATAAACAGTGAGACGTTAACTCAGGAACATGGAGTGAAATGATGAGGCTTCAGTAATTGCCCTCTTTAAAGCATTCCCTCCCTCTCTCCCTCCCTCTCTCCCTCTCTCCCTCCCTCTCTCCCTCCCTCTCTCCCTCTCTCCCTCTCTCCCTCACTTTCTCCCTCTCTCCCTCTCTCCCTCCCTTCCTCTCACCCTCTCTCCCTCCCTCTCTCCCTCCCTCCTCCTGCTGTGTTCTCCACTCATCCCTCTCTCCCTCTCTCCCTCTGCTACAGGTGCTGAAGGGCTGTAAGAGGCTCTCCTTGTCCGTCTGCTCGATGGGGCGGATCCCTGGAGGCTACATGACCAATCACGTGTACTCGTGGGTGGATCCTCAGGGCCGTAGCGTCTCCCCGCCTCCGGACGCTCCTGAGCACGTTGCCCCGGGCAGCCGACACCCAGACAACCAGCGATGCGGACCAGGGCACGGACACGCATCTCTGCGGTGGACGGAGAGGAGGGTGAGTGTGTGTGTGTGTGTGTGTGTGTGTGTGTGTGTGTGTGTGTGTGTGTGTGTGTGTGTGTGTGTGTGTGTGTGTGTGTGTGAGTGTGTGTGTGTGTGTGTGTGTGTGCCTGTCTGCTGTTCCCACTGATGGTCAAAGATGTCATTACACGCTAATGGAGTTCTGACACCCATGTGAGTTCATTCAGAAAGAAATTCATACAATGATAACCTTCCAGCAGACACTATTAAACACAATTAGCATCTAATTATTAAAGTGTCTGCGGTCTAACACTAATTTAATTTGACACTGTCAATATTATTCTGAACAAAACAAAATTATGTTATAGATATTTATGTAGATGCTTACATAGATAATCCAATTCAATATTCATTTAAACTAGAGATCCTTCTTTATTGGTCTTTCATACCACTGTAGTCAGTAAATAATGCCTGACGTTCACACACAGTATGCCCCTGTAAGTCTATTACACACGTGCCACTTTGTCTCCTGTGAGAATTAAGACTGTGGTTGGGTGTCATGGAGACTAGAGATCATCCCATAATAACCTCCCTCAGTTCTCCTGTTCAGCTGGGTTTAGATGCTTCCTACACACACCAAGACTTGAACTCCTCATCGTCTGTCTCTCTGAACACCTCTGACAAATTATTTTTACTTGGTTCTTTGTGTACTACTCATATTGCTACGTTTATCACAAAAAAAACAACTTTATTCTTTCTGTATTAGTTTGACGTTTGGTTTTGGCCAGAATAGCACTGCTCTTCTGAGACGCATGTCCTTCTGATGGATCACCCTTCTTCATTCTTGTTTCCACTGGAGTCTCGATTCTCCTGGACACTTTATTCCTGTGGGCTCTTGATTCTTTTGGAGTCTTGATTCCTCTGTGGGTTTTTCTAGCCCTGCTTGGCACTGTTGCCTTGTCTTGCTCATTAGGGGTCTGGACTCAGACTCTCTGATCTGGATTCTCTGGCCTCTAGTAAAAAGCACAATTCAAACAACATTTAAATTGAATGTCAGCAATAAGACTTCAGCCCCAGTCCGCATACACCAGCCCAACACAGACACAGATGTTTAGTACATGTCTGTCCGAGCAACAGGAGAATCCAATTACAAAAAGTTGCTCTCTGCAAGACGGATCTTTTCCCTTAAGTCTTCAGATGATTCAAGGCAGTCTTAATTAAAGATGGCAGCAATGTACTCTGTTCAAACAAGCTTCTTCAAGGTGGAGTTTGAATAAGCTAAGCAAGAGATGAGTTGGGGCGTTGAGTTTGAGATTGGCTTTTGTTCAGAGGGACATGACTCACATGAGTTCAGTTCAGCTGGGGCTTTATTGGACTGCAGCCCTGCCAGTCCGGCACCCGAATATATGTCCCGCCTGACCCGGCCAGTGACCGTTCACCATCTGGGAGCCATTCCTGAATCTCCAAATCTTTACCCTTTGGATTTTTGGAGTCCTGTTCAACGGTGACCTTTCTGTGTGTGTGTGTGTGTGTGTGTCTCCCACCAGGTCAACATCTCCTTGGATGATGGCCGTCCCCTGGGCCTGATGATCCGTGGAGGAGCTGAGTACTCCTTGGGCATCTACATCACGGGCGTGGACCGAGGTTCAGCAGCTGAGTGTGGAGGCTTGAAGGTAAAACCTCAAACTCCAGCTTGAATCTACGCTCAGTGCCGTCATACCACCGTTACTCCACCACTGACTGGAGACAAACGTCTCACATATGTGGTGCTGGGGGGGAAGTGACTCCAGGCTGGGGGGTGTGAGCTTGGGCTGAAGGCTCCAGTTTGACAGCACAGCTCCGAGTGCTTCTGCTGCTGTATGTGGTGATGCAGCTGTGTCCGTGGTTGTTCCCATTTTGGCTCTGAATCCTCCACCTGCTGCACCTCCTCCCATCTGCTCCTTAATTGTATTTGCGTCCATGGCCTCCATTCCGGCTCTGGAATAAGTGATGCTGATGTAGTCTGTCTCTTGTTATTGTGTTTGTTTAGCATGCCCCCCCCCCCCCCCCCCCCCCCCCGGTCCCCCCACGTCACCTTGGTTTCGGGCTCCCAGTGTTATTGTAGTGCTCACTGGTGTCTCAGCCACAGGGGAGATGAGAAAACTAAAGCGACACTTGGAGAAACGGCTGAGACGAGCCATCTCCCGACCCACAGCGGGGCTCTGGCCGTCCGGGCAAGCGTCTCTGAAGCCCTGCAGGAGAGAGAGGGAGCACGCGGCTGTGTTCGCATCTGATCTGCAGGCTGAGGAGCGTTGAAGTGTGCTCCGAAGGGTGCACTGTGAAGTGTGCACTTTGAAGTGTGCACTTTGAAGTGTGCTGCATGCCCTTGCTGGCTGTTCAGAGTCTGAGCTAACAATTTTGTTCCAAGAACATTCACCAGATGTTCTTTTTAGGTTACAGGAACATTGTTTACTGTAAACATTAATTAGTTGCTTCAGTTTTTTTCAGCACGACCGCAGGTGCCTGTGGGCTTAAATAGCAGGAAATACAAAAGAGGGTGAACAAAGAATAGGTGTGTGCTATGACTAACATGTGGGTTATTGGGATCAGGGCAAGTGTGTGTGTGTGTGTGTGTGTGTGTGTGTGTGTGTGTGTGTGTGTGTGTGTGTGTGTGTGTGTGTGTGTGTGTGTGTGTGTGTGTGGGCGTGTCCCTCCTGCCAGGGGGTTGGTGAACCCTGACAGAAACTGCCCACCTCTCCATGGTGAGTGTTTCAGCATGCACCTCGTGAGCAGAGGCGCCCTGCAGGACAGTGTTGGTGCGGGGTTGTGCTCGTCACTGAAGCATCCTGCTACCATGGGCTGTGGTGCAGTTGTAGGTCCAGTGATGTGTGGCTGCTCCTGCAGTGGTATAATGACACATTTGGGTTACAGCTTGCCCAGGGGGCCCCAGCTGTCCTTTGCAGCCCCCCTCACCTTGTGTTTGGACTTTGTACCACAAGGTCATCTCCCAAGTGGTCCACTTGTTTTTTTAAGGCATATATATCTTTTAAGGTTTCCAGAGTTCGCTGACACCACTGTGGGCTGATCTAAGGTTGGTGGTTTCCATGGGTAC
>NC_135213.1:38809798-38817298 GCF_052324685.1 Brachyhypopomus gauderio
CTCTCTCTCTCTCACTCTCACTCTCTCTCTCACTATCTCTCTCACTCACTCACTCACACACACAAACACTCTCTCTCTCACTATCTCTCTCTCCTCTCTCTCTCTCTCTACTGTCATTTTTTTATTGCAAGCAAATCCAATCTAGTAATGTGTCATGCACAGTTTACAATGTGCAGTCCAGGAAAATCCAGATTAAAGGCTTTTTAAAGTGAAGTAACAGTTCCAAACCTACCTGTTCTGTTCAGAACTGCCAACATGGCATTATAATTTAACATTGGTCCCAGATTTTGGTTTATGCAATTAAACCAGAGTTGGCCAGTGGTAAAATACACCCAGTGATCTACATTAGTATTATTCTGTTATATAAAGTGAGCTAGCACTACTGCCCCCTGGGTAACGTAGTGTCAGGTTATTATAATGCCCACATCTGCAGGAGAGGGGCCACTGCAGAGGTGGGATGATGAGTCAGCTAAAGACTCAACTAAAATGAAGTGGGGCGGTGCTGAGAGTGAAGGAAGGGGAGGCGGGGTTAATTCTTCTCCGTGGCGTGAAGGCATTTGGCCAGAATGAATCTCTCTCCCTCTCTGGCAGCCAGACCGTGGTTTGCGTCTTGCAGAAGTGAAGTAACCTTGAGAAGGACCCGTGCAGAGCTCCATAAATTTCCTCCAGTGACGCAGTGCCCACAGACCCCCCCGCCCAGTGGTTCGGCCACGGGGATGAGTGACGGTCCCACCTGCCTGGCCTGGGTCCTGACAGGCTGTTATTAGGGTGGAGTGAGAGTGAGCAGGCTGTGACTGAATGCCCCCCCACCCTGCAAGGCCAGCGAGCGGTACGTGAGCAGAGGGGGGTTTTCGCTGACCAGGTGCATTTTTGTTGATTCAGCAAGTTGAACTCAACACAACGGGTGTGCGGCTTGAGTCGGTGGTGGACCTCTGAGTTTCAGAAAAGTGCATGCACAGACTCTATTATAGCAGTCATGAGTGAATTCTTGCGATCTCCTTGAATATCGTATGCTTTAGCAAATAAACCCACGCTGGGTTATTTATCCTGGTATGCCATATTGTGTACAGCTACAGAGGTTCCCTGTATTTTGTTCTTGTCTGCATATGTCCATATGTGGATGAATGTTTGGAAAGTGTTTAGTCTTGTTATGACAGTGGCCACGCATGTGCTCATTCACAAGGTCGAGTTTTCTGTTAATACGAGCGTGCAGATGGGTTTGTGCGTGATTCAGAGTTTATTTTAACCAAGGTCAAGAACACCGACACCATCCGCCTCCAAGACCTGCTGCCGTGGTGCCTGAGATTATAGATCTTAGACATCGAGCACTGCTCACATGAATTGGACACGATCCAGAGAGGAGCTGGTGAAGTGTGTGGTTGCAGTTGTAGGATGAGGATATATAGCCAATTTGGGTGTGTGTGTGTGTGTGTGTGTGTGTGTGTGTGTGTGTGTGTGTGTGTGAGAGAGAGAGAGAGAGAGAGAGAGAGGGAGAGAGGAAGGGGAGAGAGAGAGAGAGAGAGAGAGAGGTGAGAGAGAGGAGGGAGAGAGAGAGAGAGAGAGGAGAGAGAGAGAGAGAACACTGCTGTGGCTCGAGTCACTGATGATCTTGGTAATTGATTAAGGTTGACTCAGTGCAGGACTGCTGTTCTAGGGACTGTGGCCATACATCATCAATAGTCACACACAAGAACAACCTCGGGGTAAATGGGGATGTCGGACTGGGCTCTCTGTCTCTCAGACAAAGCAAAATAAATTGTTTTTATATTGCAAATGTAAATTGGAATAGTTACAGTGAAATATAACAGGCTTTGGGCTTTTAAGAAGATTTTTAAGGGAGCATTTTGTAAATAATCTTCAGATAACTTCAAACCACATTCAAAGCATAGTGTCTTAATTAAGATGACTGTTTGTTTAACCTTTTACAGAAATAATCATTATTGCATTTCATCATATAGATTTTCTTTCCATGTATTACCAATGACTAATATAAATTAAGTCAAGCTGATCTTCTTGGCAATAATGTCTGCTGGGTTTTATGTACATGTCCTTGTGTAGACGAATGAGTTAATCTCTTTAAAATAAATCTCTTTTAAGATTTCAAGAGTCTTTTGAATAAAATGTAATATCACATTAAGCTTTCAAATTAAATGTAACATTTTTGGCTTCATCCTGGATATGGCAAAATGTCTTTGTTGCACATTTCAGTTCCCTAGTGTGACTTAAACAAAGACTCATCATTGAGAACAGAGGCAGTCTGGGTAGTCACTACCAAGTCGGGATGGGGCAGTCAAGGCCAGATATAGTCTGCAAAATCTTAGAAATTATTGATAATAAAAATATCCTTCATGACTAATTCCCCTTCCTCTGTCTCTCTCTCTCTTCCCTAGTGGATACAGCTCCGTCTCTCATTCTCTTTCTCATATAACCTTGAGCACTATACAAACCACCCCTCCCCCAGTTTGTATGAGTTTGTGTAAAAGCTGGTTAAATATCCTGCTTTTCGAAAAAACGCCTTTTCCATATGTTATAGCCATTGAGTTTTTGACTTTGTACGACACTCGGGAGTAAACGCTTGAGTGTACAGGCAGAGAACGTCTGAGCTGAACAAGACCCTGTTTTGTTGACCAATATGTCACATAGTGGGATATACAGGCCAGTGGTAAGACTGGGTTCCATCTGACCAGTTCTCATGTGATGCCTGGATCCTGGACCATTTAAATAGGGGAAAAGCCCCGTGGTTCCTGGATCAAGGAGGAATTCACACCACTTGTTCCTAAAACCTGCCTGCCATCTGCTCCAAAGCCCCACACTTCTTCATTCCTGTGTGCTGTGTGCCTCACAGACATGAACACGTCCCGGACGGCAGTGCTGTGTGGGAACTGGGCCTGTTGTGTAATATTGAGAAATAACTTTGAGTGTCTTTATGAAGGGAACTGCATGGCAGTGAAATGCTGGCTTGTTGCTTAGAGATCCGAGGAGGCTTTAATGTAACTTGCTGTGTGACACAGTTATCAGCTATGAGTACTTTTCTTTCTTACTAAAAATAGGCTAAATTGCTCTCTCTTGCGTTTTATAATAGCGGTGACACTGGAGACAGATGTAGAGTGAAGGACTGAGCAAGAGCTCGTCCACATTCCCCTCAGCGGCCTGTGGCTGATTTTAATGTAGCTCCTCTTAAGGCAAATGTCAGAATGGAGAATTGAGAGATTTTTGGAGAGAGACAGAGACAGAGAGATGAGAGGGGGATGGGTATATAGGTGAATGAGTGTGACACACAGCCTGTGTTATTTGTTCAGCCTTTCCAAACCCCTGAGCTTTTGTTTGTTATTAGCCACTGATGATTGGGGAGCTCTCAGAACTCTGGCACCAAGCTGCATTACTACAGCCCTACACTGTAACTGAACACTGACCTGTTACTACAGCCCTACACTGTAACTGAACACTGACTTGTTACTACAGCCCTACACTGTAACTGAACACTTATCTGTTACTACAGCCCTACACTGTAGCCACATACTGACCTGTTACTACAGCCCTACACTGTAGCCACACACTGACCTGTTACTACAGCCCTACACTGTAACTGAACACTGACCTGTTACTACAGCCCTACACTGTAACTGAACACTGACCTGTTACTACAGCCCTACACTGTAACTGAACACTTATCTGTTACTACAGCCCTACACTGTAACTGAACAATGACCTGTTACTACAACCCTACACTGTAACTGAACAATTATCTGTTACTACAGCCCTACACTGTAATTGAACAATGACCTGTTACTACATCCCTACACTGTAACTGAACACTGACCTGTTACTACAGCCCTACACTGTAACTGAACACTGGCCCATAACTACAGCCCTACACTGTAACTGAACACTGGCCCATAACTACAGCCCTACACTGTAACTGAACACTGGCCCATAACTACAGCCCTATTTTGTCAAGCAAGACTAAATAAAATTGGAATCTCTTTCTCTTGTCTCTAGGCAGTGTGTTGTAAGGGCACAGTCGCCCCGGCGATGACCCCAGGGATGGCCCAGGGCCAAGCAAGGGTGCGGAGCTCTCTAGAGGAGCAGGCTTATCTGCTGCTGACGGACACGGAGAGGCAGACCATGAGCTACTACCTGCAGGAGTACCAGCGTGGCCACATCGGCGTGGAGCCCCTCGCCATGGCCCTCTGTGAACTCTTCAACACGCACGCCAAGGTCAGACCCTGCAGAGGGCGCTAGGCCTCGAGCTCTCAAACCCAGTCTTACCAGAAAGATTTCATAAAACAAAAAGACCAGAAACTGTGGCATTGCCAGCTATAAAACAAGCTCTGAGAATAGCTAGCCAGCCCTGAAACTCTGAGCCTAGCTCAGATAGCAGTTCAGAACTAGGAAGCTCTGAGACCAGCACTGAGACTGAGACACTGACATTTTAGTGGCAGCTGTTCTGTTACTACAAACTGGTGTTACTTGAAAGTGCCTAATGCAATAATTTGAGACTTCTGGTCCCCAAAAGAGTGTAGACTGACATTCTTGTTTCCCCCCTTGGCATGCCACTTTTAATTACCATTCAGTAATTGCTCTATCTACGAAGAATCCCCACTGACGGTGAGAGCTTGTGGGTTCGATTTTTTTTGTGTTAAACATCAAACATGTTTAGTCCTTTGTACCCTTGCGGAGACAGTTGTGTGTCGGGATCCCGAGCGTGACGTATGACGTGTGACGCATGACGTGTGGAACGTGACGTGTGACGTGTGACACGTGGAGCGTGACGTGTGATGTGTGGAGCGTGACACGTGGAGCGTGACGTGTGACGTGTGGAGCGTGATGTGTGACGTGTGGAGCGTGACGTGTGACATGTGGAGCATGATGTGTGACGTGTGGAGCGTGACGTGTGACGCGTGGAGCGTGACGTGTGACGTGTGGAGCATGATGTGTGACGTGTGGAGCGTGACGTGTGACGCGTGGAGCGTGACGTGTGATGTGTGGAGCGTGACGTGTGGAGCGTGACGTGTGGAGCGTGACGTGACGTGTGATGCATGACGTGTGGAGCGTGACGTGTGGAGCGTGACGTGTGGAGCGTGACGTGTGACGTGTGGAGCGTGATGTGTGACGTGTGGAGCGTGACGTGTGACATGTGGAGCATGATGTGTGACGTGTGGAGCGTGACGCGTGACGTGTGGAGCGTGACGTGTGGAGCGTGACGTGTGGAGTGTGACGTGTGACGTGTGGAGCGTGACGCGTGACGTGTGGAGCGTGACGTGTGATGTGTGGAGCGTGATGTGTGATGTGTGGAGCGTGGAGCGTGACGTGTGGAGCGTGACGTGTGATGTGTGGAGCGTGATGTGTGATGTGTGGAGCGTGGAGCGTGACGTGTGGAGCGTGACATGTGACGTGTGATGCATGACGTGTGGAGCGTGACGTGTGACGTGTGGAGCGTGACGTGACGCGTGACGTGTGGAGTGTGACGTGTGGAGCGTGACGTGTGACGTGTGCCGTGTGGAGCGTGACGTGTGGAGCGTGACGTGTGGAGCGTGACGTGTGACGTGTGGAGCGTGACGCGTGACGTGTGGAGCGTGACGTGTGATGTGTGGAGCGTGATGTGTGATGTGTGGAGAGTGGAGCGTGACGTGTGGAGCGTGACATGTGACGTGTGATGCATGACGTGTGGAGCGTGACGTGTGACGTGTGGAGCGTGACATGTGACGTGTGGAGTGTGACGTGTGGAGCGTGACGTGTGACGTGTGATGCATGACGTGTGGAGCGTGACGTGTGACGTGTGGAGCGTGACATGTGACGCGTGACGTGTGGAGTGTGACGTGTGGAGCGTGACGTGTGACGTGTGCCGTGTGGAGCGTGACGTGTGACGTGTGACGTGTGCCGTGTGACGTGTGACGTGTGACGTGTGATGTGTGACGTGTGATGCGTGACACGTGTCTTTGGATCCCCCAGCTCACCCTCCTGGCCGAGGTGCGTGCTCTCATCACCGTTCAGGACCTGGAAGGCTTTGACGGACAGGTGATGCTCCACGAGATGGAGGCGTGGAGAGCCCGGCATGAAGATCTGGGTCCATCTCACCACCCCGACACCATCTGTGCTTCTAACCCTGAGAGCCATGACCCAGCTGCCTGCCAGACCACTACTACTGCCTTGGCTTATGCTAAGGTGAGTGTGTGTGTGTGTGTGTGTGTGTGTGTGTGTGTGTGTGTGTGTGTGTGTGTGTGTGTGTGTGTGTGTGTGTTTGTGTGTGTGGTTGTGTGTACGTGTGTGTGGCTGTGTGTTTCTATGGGAAGTTTCTGTTACTACAAATAATAGAATTCACTATTTTGCTGGATCGGCTGATCCTGTATGTCTAAGCTACCTGTGTTTGATCCGTTAGCTGTGCACTGCACTGGGGTCCACAGTGAAGCTCCGTTATGTCATTACAGTGAGATATGCATCACTGCAGAACACAGCTAATAGGAGGTCATTTAAACACAGGCACAAGCTTGTCTCCTGCCATTGTTTGGCCTGAGTATTTGGCCTTATTGCTATGCTGTTCTTCTGGAGGTTATATTTCCCAGTGGAGACCTGATTAATGCTCTGCCTGCTTTGTTTTTACGTTGATCATTGTGTCACATGCTCCGGCTCTGTAATCGCCTGAGCTGACGCCAGTCATAATTGTGGGTTGTAAAATCTGGCCCGGTATACAGCTTAATTGGGCTTTATTGATGGCTCCTTAGTCTTGCTTCACCGGAGGTGTCGGGAGGGGAAAGAGGTTTGTGGCTGTAGTGGAGCTGTGGACGTCGTCAGGGCTGTGTGGGGTTGTTCCTGTGAGGTGAGAGTATCCCAAGGCGGGGCTTGTGTGAGTGGGGCAGTTTTTCAGGTAGTAATGGCAGGGCAGTTGTTCAGGTAGTAATGGCGGGGCAGTTGTTCAGGTAGTAATGGCGGGGCAGTTGTTCAGGTAGTAATGGTGGGGCAGTTATTCAGGTAGTAATGGTGGGGCAGTTGTTCAGGTAGTAATGGCAGGGCAGTTGTTCAGGTAGTAAAGGCGGGGCAGTTATTCAGGTAGTAATGGTGGGGCAGTTATTCAGGTAGTAATGGTGGGGCAGTTATTCAGGTAGTAATGGCGGGGCAGTTATTCAGGTAATAATGGCGGGGCAGTTATTCAGGTAGTAATGGTGGGGCAGTTGTTCAGGTAGTAATGGTGGGGCAGTTATTCAGGTAGTAATGGCGGGGCAGTTGTTCAGGTAGTAATGGCGGGGCAGTTATTCAGGTAGTAATGGCGGGGCAGTTGTTCAGGTAGTAATGGCGGGGCAGTTGTTCAGGTAGTAATGGCGGGGCAGTTATTCAGGTAGTAATGGCGGGGCAGTTATTCAGGTAGTAATGGTGGGGCAGTTGTTCAGGTAGTAATGGTGGGGCAGTTATTCAGGTAGTAATGGCGGGGTAGTTGTTCAGGTAGTAATAGCGATACTTGTGGTTTGTGTTTTTGTAGATTGAGAGCAGGATGGATGGAAACAC